>NC_050175.1:21604179-21904179 GCF_008315115.2 Sander lucioperca | reverse complement strand
TAGAGGTCCAAAGCAACGAATCATTTGTGGATAGTGCTCCAAATAGTGATGTTTTGGTAGGAGCTTAATGTGTGGAAAGAGTTCAATATAGCGCTGTCTGTGATCATAGATTCTGGCCTCAAGATATGCAACAGTCTCCTCTGTATGAACAGGAGCCACAATCAACTCAACTATGTCCTTAAGATCTATAATTACCTGCCATGCTGGCTCACCTTCTGGCAAAATGTGTCCAATCAGCAAGGGAAGAAATCTGAGCAAGGCCCAATTTTCATGTGCGTTGCCACCTATAGTGTTGCTAGTTTTGAAAAAGCGTGATACTGGATGGGGGCGATTGGTTTTGTCCCCCCATTTGTATGGAAATGTCTGGATCAATTTGTTAAGGCCCTCAAGAGTGAAGTATTTTTTGGAAATCAATAAACTGATACAGCGTGCTAGTTCGACTGGAACAACACCCTCAAAGAGGTCGTGCACAATATCGGGAGGATAGCCAGTGCTTACATGAAAATGGGAAAGGTGGTCTGTTAAAACACACTGTTTTTTGACACCACAGCAAATAGTTGCATTTTTCTGAGCAGACTGGACATGAACATCATGGAGGTCTCGGGTTCTGAGTTTGAAAGCACCTGATTTGACATCTTTAGTCTGAAACTCCGATTTGTCTCCAGTACAAAACCTGCATATGGACCCACCAGAAAAACTCTCAACAAATCCACCTATTCCATGGGCTCCAAGATTGTCAGCGCTTACACACTGAACAGTACCTTTGACAAACTGACCAAGCTGAGAAATAAAGACACCATGCTGTTCTAATGTACCCAAATCTTGCAAGAGAGGCTCTAAAACTTTTTCATAGCCATAGGCCTTGACATCATCTGATTTGCATAGAACAGCCAAATAGATTGAGGTTAGTGTTGAATGGGAACCTGGTGGCAAATTACCTAAAACCCAGTAGACACCACAGAGTTTGTGTTTCTTTCGAGATGTCCCGAGAGGGTTACAAATCTCAAAATCATCCACATAAAGATTGACTGCTATTCTCAAACCTTCAGCCGACAGAAAATGATTTTGTTTATAGTACTCACCATCTCTTATGGTTCTGTACTCTTGGTGAACAGATAATAGCTGGTTTTGTTGAGTTTTAAGGTGTTCAAGGACAGCTTTATGAGAGAGCAAATGCTGCAAAGATTGTAATATAGGGATGTATTGAAATGTCCTATTCCTCTGGGCATCTAATATGTGCTCAATTGGCTCTAAAACACCAAAATGAGAGGTATAGTACTGTGCACGTTTATACGCAGTAGCAAGAGGGCCATCCTTTGCAATAGCTATGCCCAATGGATTGGATTTGCATAGAACAGTGGAAACCTCATCCACTACTGACTCTTCAACTTGTAATTTATGACTCTGGAATACATCAGAAACAATAGATTTTGTGACAGGCAAAGATGCTGTACTTAAAATGTAGTGAAGTTCAGAAAGAACCTCATCAATAACCGCCTTTGGAATGTGTACAATATTTTCCAACTTCAATAAAATGCAACCAATTTTCTCATCAATACAATTTGGCCTGTACAATTCTGCAGCATCACCACAACTTAATGTTTCATTTTCATTATCTGCATCCACAGACTCTGTAGGCCCATCTGCACAATTGATTGATTGACGCAACTGACTTGTACTGATGACATTGGCTTTAAAATCTTTCAATGAATGTTGGTTATGTTTCCTGTTTTTGTGTGTGTTGAATGTACTATAAACATTAGTTTTAAATGTGCATCCTACAAACATACAAGGAACCGTTTCATCATGCCTGAGATGTCCATTTATGTGTTGGAAAAAAGCTCTTTCAGTTGCTAGTTCTCTGCATGAACACACATGACACTGGAATGTAGACCCTTCTACTGGGTTTGGAAATTGATGTTTTCCATGACTTTTGTATGTGTGATTTAATAGCTTACTCCATGTATTAAAGGTACAGGGGCAATCTGTGTATGGACATGGATAGCGATAACTGCCCCTAAAGTGCCAATGAGCCTGCCTAAAATGTTGCAACAACAAATACCTGCTAGCTAATTCCAAACTGCATTCTTTGCACTGCCACATTCATAATCCTAAAAAGGAGAATAAAGAGAATTAGCACATACCACATTGAACAAATTACAATGATGCAAATCAGCTTGTGCTAGCATTGAGAAAGTAGTCTTTTACTTACCATCCCTAGGAGGTTGCCACAAGCTGCTTTACAACGTAAACTGCAAAAGATAAGATACATACATTAGAGGTGTGAGCAATGGAGAAAATACTCAGGCAATGTATCCAAATAAAAGTAATTATTAATTATAGTCAAACACAGTTCATAGGTGCTATACTTCAACCTACAATATGGTCCTATGATTTCTGTGATGCAGAAAACTCAGATGGAATCTGAGAATTTAATAATAAAAATAGAATCAACTGTTAAGACTCAATATTGTGGAATGCCAAAATGTAGCAGAAATTGTTAAATAATACAACTGTAAATGTAAGCCGACTGACAGACTAACAATTTCACAGCTACACTTTTCTTCTGCTCCAACCGCCTGCCCATCAGCACAGAGGCAAAGTGCAGAGCAAGCTTATCATTGCGCCTTTAAAAAAGGTCAGCACCAACAAGGTCAAAGTTGAAATAATTTGAATTTTAAGCGCAGCGCTTGGCGGCAGTTCTAAACGGTGTGCGACACAAAGGGTAGCGCTTCCTCACCGCTCTCCCCATAGGAAACTTAACCCTTGTGTTGTCTTCCCGTCAACCTTGAAAAAAAAATACGTTTTTCACAGTTTGTTTCTGCTTTTTCCAACGTTTCAAATTGTTAAATTTTTCTTCTACACATTTTCAGCGCTTATTTCTACGTCCCATATGTTCTGATATAAAACAAACATTGAAAACTTGTCAGTGTGACCCGAAGTCAACACTAGAGTTAAGACACAGACACCGGATCAACTGTAGGCGAGCCACTTAACTGCACCTGCCGAGCCACAAACCCCTATGACGCACACTTTCGTTGCCGCCGTAAATGACACGCCAGAAAATACGCAGCTGCCCAGTGTGCAGCCCGGGCTCGGCAGGCTACCATAACTAGTATACCTACAGCCTAAATGCATAATCACACGTAGGAGCCATAGACATTAAACTAACGTTACGTGGCATTGACCGCTTCAGTCCGTGGCTGCTTGACGCCGCCATATTGGACACACACACACACACACACTCACTCACTCCCTTTTACTTTTGTCTACAGGCCAGTTTTGCCCGGTCCAATATTGCGGCGACGAAGAGCAACAAATAGCTTAACCAAAGCAGTCAATGTGTGGCCTCTAACGCTATATGTCAATAAACAGTAACATTAAAAGTCTAAAATTAGCACTACCTAGCTAGCCACCAACTCCCTTCAACTTTGAAGAGTGAAATTCGGCTCGCTTAACTGTTCCACACATTTCGGTCAGTAATACGAAATTAACGTTATTTGACAGTTAGATACTTTCTAATCTACTACAGAAAACGAACACTTACCAAGTAGTGGATTTTCTCCTTTTATTTTGCAGCGTCCTCCAAACGTTACCTTCGCGTTGCAGCCGGAGGATGAAGAGATGGGCGGAAATTGAAAGAGCGCGCTGTTTTGCACATGCGCAAAGGGCTCGCTGTCTCGCACATGCGCAAAGGGCGGTCCCGTATGACACTTTTTTTTGGCGATCTAACGTAAATCAATCTCTTAGGTGGAGCTATTAATACATTTTTAGTTAAACCACTTAAATGTGTATACATATGATCTTAAATAGATATATTTAAATAAAGCAAATTATATTTAAATGTGTCACCTCTAAGAAGGGCTTGAATCATTTTTTTGAGTGCAGTAGGCTGCATAACCTTATCGGTCCTCATAGCGCTAACGTCACCCATCTTGGACATGCTCTACATCCCAGCACATTCTTTGTGTCACATAATTTTTTTTGAAAACGGCAGTTTTCTTTACAACATTGGTGATGCAGAGCATATTAGTAAAGCCACTGTAGCGCCATCAGAAGAGTGTGACTCGCTCTGAAACGTGTTTTTAAATGTTTTGTAGTGTTCCCTGGACACAAACCAGTAAGAGCCATTAAAAAGGAGTCAGGATTGCAGGTGAATGATGTAAACCCTTTGAAATAAAAGATTATGAATTATAATTCTGTTAATGATGGTGCTGCATCCTCAGCGGGATTAGTAGGCGTAGTACTTTTTCGCCCGCAGTATTGCACCTAAATGAAATAGATTATAGATTCAATACCATTTCACCAGTAATACTTATGATTAAATATGATACACCATATTGGAATATTTACTCTAGCAGCAATTTTCTCCCACGCAAATTCTCTCTCTTTTGCAGCAGCCGCTGTGTTGTTTTGTTAACTCGCTGTTTGTGCGCATGAGTATTTCCCCGGCCCGTTTGTTTGTGGTTGTTACCATGGTGAATCGTAGTATCATGGCTCCATTCATGGCTTTTTTTTATTGTGGTGGTGCACGCGCGTGAACCTAACCTGAGTTGATTGAACCAACTCATATCAGCTGTTCTGAAACCGAAAACTCAGAGTTTCCCATCTCAGGGTAAATCAACTCAGACATCAGGGTTAGACTCAGAGTTTGGTAAACCTCCTTCCTGAAATGGGGCCCAGGAAGCGGAGTCAATAACAATTACAATGCAGCTGTGTTTTTGTTTAGTCTATAGATTTTTCCACACTCCATTAAATATTAAATATGTATGTGAAATGATCCCACTGTGTCTGTGTGACGTGATAATAACTAGCCTGGGAGCATTACAATTGGATTATATTTGACGTTATCATGAAGCTCTGACATCCTAGTGGGAGTGATTTATTATTTCATACAATTCAGCATTTGCAAACCATGAAATACTTTTGGATCCTCCCTTGGAAGGGGTAGAGAAGTTATTATTGTAGCAATGTGAAAAGTTAATGTACATGATGACATTTCAGAAAATATTCATACATCTTTGATATATATTCAATTGCACAGGAAATTCAAAGGAGGAATACAACAGCCAGCTGTACAAAGTTTTAGCAACCTAGTTTTACTGCCACCATCCATTGATACATTGACATGAGAGTGGATGATATGAGAACCAAGAGCAAATTTGACCGAAGTGAGTTTTGTTTCCCTCTCTATGCCTGGGGGCATGTACTGTACAGCTCAGTCTGCTACTGCATCTGAGTTGATAACCACATTTGGTCAGCACCTATGCAGAGTACTTCATGCTTTGCAGCTTGTCAGAGATAAGATAGACGTATGTGTACACTACTGAGGAAATACTGCAGGCAGAGGTTTAGGCTGCTTTTAGTATGGCCAACCTGTCAGAGTAGCGTCCAGCCCATCTGGCTGGCAGCTAGACTGGCTGGCTAAAAAATATCTTACAGCAGTGGGAGGACTGCTAGCCTGTCTCTACAGAGAAAAACAGTTTAATTATAAGCAAATATGCAGCTTATTTACCCTGGCTACAATAATAGGCAGCGTAGTGCACCAGTGATCAGACATGAAACTGCTTTACAAATGGGAAAAAATGAGGATTAGTCGAGCTTAACTAGCAGTATAACTCGACGGTCGTTTGCTTAACTGAATGTTTTAATTTTTAAGTTTGTTTTTGTAGTCCAGTTGACTCTATGTTTAACATTATAACGAATGAACACATTTTACAAACTAATTGGTACTAATTCAGTCAAACTTAAAATTTTAAGGAAGTTAAGGCAGTGGTCACTCATTTTTATGTTAAAACAACCTTATTTTTTTTTTTTTTTTTTTTTTTACAGTTTAATGTTATGAGCTGCCACTGTATGAGAATTTACAGTATTCACTTTAAATATGGCCAAACAGTGGAATAATTCACAGTAAGTAAGGTAAATTTAAGACATTGCGTAGATAACGCTTTTAGTGTGTAGACAATGTTGAGACACAAACTGAATCAACACGTCCTCAATATTAGTTGTATAAATAACTTGTACATTGAAATGCAGCATTTTGAATAAAAACATATTTTGATTTAATGCAATTTGATTTAATGGGCACAGTATGAGTAGAACTCATAAAGGAGAAGACATGGCTCTCAGGCAGTAAAAGAAATCCTGTATCACAAGGACAAAGAGGCTTATGTTGAAACATTAATGACAGTACCAAACACTGGAGAAAACTAAACAAGCCGTCAGTCAACAAATATAAGTAATCCCTGTGAGACGGTCACTGGCAACTTTCTTTCAACAAGTTTAAATCCAGACCTGTCTAATGAGACAAATTGCTTTAAGTTTTCCCAGAGTAATAAAAAGATTCTCACATTGTCTGACACTTTGTCTCTTTCTCTCTCTCTCTTTCTGTCATACACACCATTTTCCAGTCTCATGTCTTAGATTGATGCAGGTGAAACATATTTTATATTTTCTGCTTTATTCTCTATGTAGCCTTTTGTTATTTTATTGCTAAATCAGTTGTATTTGCATCTTTATGGCATGAGTTATCTTCAAGGTGTCACGTTTTTTATTTTAAAGTCAATGCAAAGACACAAGTTGATTAAAACAGCTGCATATTTGCATAAACACAGACTGCAAAAGAATTACAGAGGTCAAATTTGTATAGAATTGAATGGTAGGCGAGTAATTGCTTTGCATTAAGCCTGACCATACCTTTAGTTTCACCTGCATATCTGCATAGTAAAGTTTAATCTCGGGAGACAGGATTCCCGGGAAATCTGATCAAGACTATTTCCCGATTCCTGGGAAAGGTTATGACGGGAAATAAATAAAAAAACGCAAGGAGTGCATGTCTATTGTTGTCATACGGTAACGTTGATGCAGGTGCCGTACCGTAGCTACAGTAATACAGGCTCACTAAATTCATTACATAACAGTAGGCTACGTGTTTAAAAGAGAAATATGCCTGCCCTGCCCTAATAAAGAAATATTTGGTTAACTTTGAGTGATTTATTCTAGTTTGCAGCCGCTTACAAATCTCAACAGCCACAGAATGGATTTCGTTTAACAGAATGGTTTAGGAATCATTCAATGGTTTACTTTAGCAGATTTCGTTAGTTTTTATAATGGAGTTCTGTAAAATATTGGTTTTATAAGGGTTGCGTAGATTTTCAGAAGACAGTCACAGACATTCCATCTGGCATTTCATAATTAGCACTGCAGCAGATGTTACTTGATCATGCAGCAGAATTGATCATTGCAAACTGTGTTGGTGATGGACATGAACTGTGTTCTTTTGCCCTAATAATGATACAAATGATATAAAAAATGTCAGTTTGGGATTTGGGAACGCATTTTTGAATGATATCGATACATTACTTTACAAAAAAACCAGCTATTTCCCGGGATTCATCTAATTTTCGGGAAAAATATTAAACCCTACTGCATAGTTACGAAATGACTATTCTCTACCTGCCACAATGACAATGTTGCCACTTGACTGCTCTTTCTCATGAAAATGTATCATTCAATTTTATCCTATACAAGTATGTTATAAGTAGAGATGGCCCGATACCATTTTTTGCTTCCCGATACCGATTCTGATACCTGAAGTTGCGTATCGGCCGATACAGAGTACCGATCCGATATCAATGTGTCATATATTTTATTATGTTTTAACAACTGTATACTACTATCCCTGTATGGATGTGATATTATTTCTATCTTTGTTGTTGGCCTGGCTAAGGTTAAACTCTTTGTGAAACATGAACAAACACAAACAATGAATGCCCCAGAACTCTCTTTTATTATGCAGTTTGACAGTCAATTATAACGGAAAAAGAACATAAATAAACTACTTTAACGTAGATTTTCTTTAGGGCTTTATTACGTGGTATCGGATCGGTGCATAAACTTCAGTACTTCCCGATACCGATACCAGCGTTTTAGGCAGTATTGGAGCCGATACTGGTATCGGTATCGGAACATCTCTAGTTATAAGTTCTTCCCAAAATCGGCCAGCAGTTCCCAAGATTAATTGCTGTCATAAGAATTTACTTGTGCTATTTGTTGTGCTGATTTATGTGTGAAATATGCGTTTAGCAGTTATAGACCTGCAGGTAAATGTATGTTGTTGTAGCAAAAATATCATACATTCAGACTAATGCAATAATAATAATAAAGAAGAAGGTTTTGTTTAATTTGCTGCTTATTGCATTGCTGTAAAAGATGTACACACATGGAAGTTGCGGCTTCAAACTGTTATGACAGTTACAGAAGTGAGGCAGGGGCATTTAATTATGTAATGGTTCATCGTACTGTAAGGAAACATCTTTTGGAGAGAAAATACTAAGTCACTGACTTCATACTTTCTGCCCTTTTTGAATTGAAGAGGAATGACACATGAAATGGTAATGACCCATCCTCTTCTACAAAGAGAGACAATAACTGTTGCAACCAAGATAAGACATTAATGAAACAGTGTATGCAGTGGGTGATGTGCATGAGCCCAAGGAGCCTTATACAGTCATTGCTTATGTGCATGCATCATGTGTATGTATGGTCATGGTGGTAATATAAACTATATCAGTGCATGTTCAAGTGTCTTTTAGGAGGGGAACAGCAATGTGTGCACATACAGGCAGCTTCACCATCATTTCTCCAGTAGCGATGAGACCACAGATACAATGGAGAGACAGTGGGCTGGATAGCTGGTAGACCGACAGACTAACAGATCCATCCTTCTGTTCTCTTTGGAGAAGGCTAGTTAATGACCTCAGATTGTAAGTCATTTGATCTGTTAGTCTCTATGTGTTTGCTTCAGGTGCTGTTTCAAAAATATGGTGATGCTGCAGTGCTTTAGGTTTTTTTATTAGCCTTGCTGACACGTAGAGCTGTGGCGGTATAGATTTTTTCATACCGCGGTGAAGAAGCAACGTATCACTGCGACATGGCGGTTAACCGTAACACCATGTTACGAAGTTGGCATAAGTAGGAGCGAGAATGGCATGTGTCTTAAGTGAGTTGGCGTCAGTGGGTGTGTGGTCGAGCAAGCGGTGAGAGTAGCGTATGAATGCGGCTGGGAGGAAAAGCGAGAGGAAAAAGAGATAGCAAAGATGATGTGAAGCGAGTTAAAAGTGAACAATTAAACATCAAGCTTCTCAAGACACGGTGGCTTCGTATGTTGTCAATACTGCCAGTAAAGTGTTGGGTGTTACCCCCGCAATTTTTTTAATAATAATAATTGGGAACACAAAAGAATCCCCCATATATTTGATGGACTGTCCATCCTCTTGTGCAAAGCTGACGAAAAAAAAAAAAGTGACGAGCAACTTACGTTTTTTTTTTTTTTCCTCCATAATCTCTTCAATATAGATAGAAGACCAATGAAAGCCAATGATGATAACTAAACAATGATTATTGTGTTCATTATATTTCATATCACAAGACATATGCACTCCTGTAACTTTAAGCAGCAATAAAATAAATAAAAAAATGCGGTGATGATGTCATTACTGAGGTCAGAACTCCCACAAGCCTGATAATGCATTAATTATTGACACCTCATTTTTATGTACTTACTGCCCTTTATGCATTTGAATGTAAAGAGAGAGAGTAATCTTACACAGTTAACCATTGTAATTACAGATCAGTGTAATAAAAAACTTAAATTAATACAGATCAATCCTTAAAGGAGAATTCCGGTCGATTTCAACACGTAGCTCTGTTTGTAAATTTGGAGTGCTGTCAGTAGCGAGAAAAATGAAAACAATCGGTGCTGCCTACACCGTGTTATCCTCCTGCTAGCGTTAGCACCCAACAGGCTTAAACAAGGCAAGTTTTAAACTTGTTTTTAGCCTCTTAACATGTTCAAAATGTCATTAAAAGTGCCTACCCATGTGAAGTGATTCCTTCCGAGTGAACACAGTGAATCTGACTGCAGTAGATGTGAAAGAAATGCATAAAAGTTCTGCTAATTAACCTCTGTTTAGTTCCGGTGTTGATACTGCAAATATGCAAGTGCTTAGGGACCGTCTACAAACTACAACACCGAAAAGAGATGCAAACATATTTTCAAAAATAGGCATATGCTTATTTTTTAAAAGTAAGTGCTGTAGTACAACTAGCAGGAGACAAGTTATAATTGAGGTAAGTTTGGAGACACTACCTTATTTAGTCATTAAATTAATAGCCTACATATTTTTGTTGTATCTCTTTTCTGTGTTGTAGTTTATAGACGGTCCCTAAGCACTCTTAACTGCCGTCTCAACACCGGAACTAAATAGAGCTGAATTAGCAGAACTTTCATGCATTTCTTTCACATCTACTGCAGTCAGATTAACTGTGTTCACCCGGAAGGAATCACTTCACATGGGTAGGCACTTTTAATGACATTTTGAACATGTTAAGAGGCTAAAAACAAGTTTAAAACTTGCCCTGTTTAAGCCTGTTGGGTGCTAACGCTAGCAGGAGGATAACACGGTGTAGGCAGCACCGATTGTTTTCGTTTTTCTTACTACTGACAGCACTCTAAATTTACAAACAAAAAAGCTACGTGTTGAAATCGACCGGAATTCTCCTTTAAGCAATATAGGTGATACAGTGTCTCACTATTCGCTTTGTTGGGGAAAGAATGAACAACAAGAAGTAAACCAGAAGGCACAATGGGCCCCAAACAACATCTTCATATTCCTTCCAGGTGTGCGTTCATGAGATTTCATCATGCGTGATTCACTCCCCAAAAAATGCTATAAAGGACCCTGATTAGACAGAGCGGTTTGCGGCGTCTTTTTTTAAATTGTTGCGACAGTAGGCAACCACAGAATCGCCTTTCCTCAGCCTAATAGTTATTTTGCTGTGACGTAAACTCACAACTTTAAAAAAACTCGTAAAATATTAAAACGTAAAATCTATATAGAATAGAAGGCCCGCCTCTCAATTCATCCGTTTGGACAATGGGGGGAAAAAATGCAACTGATGTTGGGTGTTTTTCTGCTACTGTTTTTCAACTTGAGGGGTTCAGGGCGCATAAAGCAGAAAAACGCGAGAAACGCAAAAAACACATGCAAAAGCAGTAAGCAAAATGCTTCACTCATTGAAAACATTTACAAAAAGCCACCCCAGGCTTTTAAAAAGCGATCTGTCTGATGGCTGCCTGTTCTACTTTGTGTGAGGGCTTCATTCAGTTTCGTTCCAAAAAAGATGTTTTGGCAAGAGTAAAAATGTATAGAAAAAAATAATAGAATTATCACAAATACTTAGTAAACATAAATTTATTCATAGCCCTAGGTTGGATATAGTGCTGGTTATCGTTCAAAAATATTTGATACCGACATCAATATCGTGACTTTGATGCCGGTTCCTAAAACAATACTTTTTTCGATACCAATTTCATAAAACAAAAAGAAATAACGTTACGGCACAAATCTTTTTATTTATTTTTCAGCTCCTACTACGTGAGCCATCTCTGTGCATTGTAGAGTTTTTCCTGCGTCTCTCTACAGTGTGTAACGTTTGACAGCCAATCACAAACATCATTAGAGCTTGGTAGAAGCATGCTGCATGCTGATTGGCTCACTGACGCTGATGAGATTTTCTCCTTAGGTATTGAAATTGCGTTTTGAATGACGAGGCATTTTTCGATACTAGATACTTTTAGAGGGAATTCGGTCGGTGCCTAAAAAGTATTGAATTTGGTACCCAGCCCTAGTTGAATAGGATTTATAGTATAGATAGTAGCTGGACTACATGGTCCTCAGGTGAACTGGACATGTTGGCCTTGACTGTTGGAGGAGAGCAGTTTGTAAGTCAAAGCTGTTTACCAGGAAGACTTTTTCAATGCAGCAGACAGAGTTTGGAGCTGAGGGTCTAGAACTACTGCATCTTTAAAATGCCTCATTGTGAAACTTTGATGACAGCCACACTCCATCTGTCAAATATGGATTGTAACTTGGGAGGTGAGGTTTGTTGTCTGTCTGGAGACCGACTAATGAGGCCAGAGGTTTCTGTAATGCATTAACAAATTAAGAGCATGCCTTTCTCACTTTCGCCAAACATGCCACACCAAAAAGTTTGTTTGACAGTGAGGGTGAGGTCAGGTGGATGTAATCTCATTATTGAATGTTTGGCGTAGCCATATGGCAATAAAAGGAGGCAAGCAGTGGTATGGTGTTTCCTTTTAGAGGCTGTAGTGTCAGAAGCTACTGCACAAGTCAGAGGAAAAGATGATATGTTCAATATTCCTCCATCAGGCGAAATGGTCATTATTCTGTGTATTTTATGTTGCTACAAAAATCAATACATTTATACACGGGAAACATGAGGAGTGTAAGTACTGGGTATCTTATCTTTGTGTAATACAAAAGATGGACAAGATTAAGACAAAATCAATGTGCTTGAAATATTTGTCTTTAAAGGGGCATTGCTTCCAGAAATGAGGATACCCAACAAGAACTGGTGGTTTATATTGTCCATCTAAAATGCGAGAGCTGGTCTCAAGAGTCTAAATGCACCAGTATGTGAAGTTGAATGTGAGTTTATTAATGAGGAATTCTCAAGCCTAGCCCAGTTTCAGCACGGGTGTGTTCGCCACTGTTAAAGTGCTCATGTTATGCTTTTTGGCTTTTTCCCTTTCCTTTATTGTGTTATATATCTTTTTTGTGCACGTTATAGGTTTACAAAGTGAAAAAGCCCAAAGTCCACCCCAAAGGGACTTACCATCTCCAACAGAAAACACTGTTCACAAACTGCTCCAAACAGCTCTATTGTAGTCCAGCCTTTACTTCCGTGACGAACGTGTGTCACTTTGTAACACACGTTATAATGCTCGCCTAGCTGCTAGCGTGGCACGCCCTCATACTCTGCTTCTGATTAGCTAGCAGTGCTTACCTAGGTACTGTGCATGTGCGACTCTCAACAAAGATGGTACAGAAGTGAGATGTCTCACTCAGTAGCTAAAACAGAGAGCTCAACACACAGGGTGAAAAGAGGAGCTGCAGCAATGTGTAGTACAACAAAAATATGGTGTTTTTTGAAAATGAAACCATGTAAACCTATTCTGGTACAACCTGTAAATACAATTATGAATCTGAAAATGAGTATAATATGATCACTTTAAGTCTAAAGAACATAGCACTTCAAGGACTTGAACAACTTTGTCGGAAACACATGCAGCAATTTTAACTCAAAACATATTAGACTTTCTTTTTTAGTAGTGTACAATAAATGTATTAGGAGACAGGGATACATGTTTTGTGCTTGATAATTTCATGCCTATCCAAGCCTTCAAAGCGCTTCAACTGCAAGTCACCCAGCATTGTCTAAGGAGAAAAAGAAGTGGGACTTATGCTTACTGAATGTTGGATGTTTGCAAAAACAATGATAATACATTTGCATCATATGTCAGCAAATTATGTAGTATTACTGCAGGTAATGGTGGTTGTTTCTTTCAGTGGTCTGTCTTTAGATATTGTGTCAAACTCCTCATCTTCCATCTGTTTGCTCTGGTGTAGTCAACAGAATACAACAGTACAATAGTGTTCTAGTGAATGACCTAGATTTTACATCTTAAACTGTATGTGTGTGTGTGTGTGTGTGTGGGGGGGGATGTGTTCCAGCTACAAAAAATATCACACAGATGGAACAATAATGTACAACACAGCATCACATTGTGGGATCCAATATTTGTCCTAGTGTTGTTTTTTTTTTTCTCTTGTCCTCTAAGCACACAGATTGTGCTCCTCATACAACTAATCATGATTAATAGATCGCCCTGGAAAATATGCAATCCCATGAAAGACCACCAGTCTCACATGTGTAATGGGAAGGTTTACGTATGTCATCCCTAAGAAAAATGAATATATTTAACTGCTTAGCCTGAGGCAAAATGCATCATTTGTCAAGGTTACTGAGAGCTTGTTTCTCATGAGAATACGATAATTGTAAATGATTGGCGAACTGTTTTGAAGAATTTTATCTTTGTTACAACGTAGTATTATGCATCCCTGTAAGCACAGGATAAAAGATAATTGTACACCACAGCTTGTAAAGTGTCCAAACTCTATGGAAACAGTTCATCAGTTCCATCTGTTATACTTCTGATGGCTGCTGACCAAAGGGCAGGCAATGATACATTCATCCCTGTCACACCCTCACCCTTCCACACAGCCATAATGACTAAGTATTCCTCTGAGCTCTCTCTCACACTCGCTCCCTCTTTCTCCCTTTCATCTCTCTCTCTCTGGCTCACACACACACACACACACACACACACACACACACACACACACACACACACACGGACACACGGACACACACACACGGACACAGATCAGATGCACACTCGAACAAAGCTTGGCTCTCCATCACATCTGCCACAATACAGGTCCCAGGTTTCTGCTGCTGGCACAGTGTCCACCCCTGGAGTCCAGTAAGAGGCCCTCTCAGAATCAACAATGTCAACAGAATGCCACAGTGAGCGTGCACACTTTCAGAACAATTACTGCAGCACGAAACTTGAGATGTTACATTAGCGGTCTTGCCCTGTGGATAACATGTCAAGAGAGCCATATGTTGCATTTGCTTAAAAGGCATCTGGTCAAATAATTCATACATATTGTTGTCTGGCAAAGTTAGGCCTAACTGTTATACAAGTTGACTTTTGAGACATACATTTTTTTCTAAAGGAATATGCAGTTTTGTTTGAAATGTTATGATAATAAACATTAACAAAAAATATACAGTATAATATAGTAAAAAAGAAAAAAACATTTTTACCTAGCACTTATTTGTAATTGTAACATTCATTCTTTACCCTAAAACAGTTAGTAAACACAGACGTGATGTCACACGTGATGCATTGCATAGCTCCAAATGTAATGAATTGTCTAAAATGACTGAAGCACTAAAAAAACGAGTGCAAAACGAATGAAGCACTAAATTATTTGCTATGTATTAAGGTACATTTCATGGCTTTTTATTGATAAGAGTTTTTATAAACTAATTTAAACTATAAAATTCAGAGCAAACATCATTTCATGTCCATAAAGTTTATGGAGTGGAGAAGCAAAAGGCAGTTACTTTGTGCAATCAATTTCATAGAATAAGTGTAAAAACGAGTTTGAATGATGAAGTCATTTAGGCTTATCTTAAAAGCCTGTAGCAGTAAGACATTTTTCTAACTCATTTGTTTACTGTATGTAATTATTCTCATTTATCCCACACCATTCTAAATAATTTAAAGGCAGGGGCAGAGATGAGCTAACTCACTTGATATGAAGACCAGCTTCCATAACGTCACTTTTATGGAATATTACATGAAATACGAGGAAAAAAACAGCAAAGTCACTATTACACAGCAACGGCCATGTATTTGATGAGTGATGCTATTGTTTATACGGCTATCCACTAACTACATTGATCTTACAAGAATACAGGCCATCAGAACCAAGGTAATAATCGTTAACAAAAACGAACGAAATAACGAAAACTAGGTGGGAAAAAAAATTGTCGTTAACTGAAATAAAAATGAAAATGAGGCATTACAAAAAAACGATAACTAAACTAAAACTGTAATGTCTGTTTGCAAAACTAACTAAAATAAAATAAAATTATCGAGTAAATGTCCTTAGTTTTCATCTTTGTCGATGTCTTTCATAGAGCAAATAACGTTATATCTTTCCGACCATGACATTTCCCGTAGAGATGTATAGTTTCTGACTGGGAACCCAGAAATCCCGACATTCCGCGTCAAATTGAACACAACACGTCCATGACCCTCGCCTGGCATCATAGCGATACCGAAAGTCGGAAGAAAGCGGCAGAGTCCTCTTTGATTATGACTGTGTCAGATAAAAGCAAGTGCCTTGCAGTGGAAGGTGGTAAAATATGTGAACAATTTATTACAGGGAAAAATCCCACGAATTTAAAAGTACATTTGCGAAGCGCACACAAGCTAGGAGGCTAACCTAGCTTACCTTAACAAGGTAAAGGAGAAAGCAAAGCCCCCTTTCCCCGAAACAGAAGCTAACCCCGGTAACGTTACGGGCATGGATGTATGGATACAGGGCCAGGCAGCATGACAGAGACAACAGCAGGACAGAGAACACTGTAGGAGGGCTTTCACCGGCGACCCGATAGCTGCTGGTTAGTAAATACGCAGGAACACCAAAAGCGGGAGGAAGCGTGGGTTAATATGTGTATTGATACTGGGATGTCTACAAACTGTGACTCGATTGACTTCAAAAAGTTCCCCACTTTACTCGAACCAAAGTTCAAAACACCTGTTCATGTATGTCTTCTTTAGTGTGTTGGCTATTTAGGTTTTTTTCCTGGAACACGTCTTACACACTTACTGCTTGTGTAGACTGTTTACATATTTATGACCATATGTAGGCTACATTTTATGTACTGGTGTTATTGTTGAATACATTGTGAATACATATTTCTAAAATTGTATGATGTTTTTGTTGAGTTATTATTACACAGTACTTTTTCTGACCTTTTTGAATCCCCCGACAAATAACCCATATTACAAAAAAGACTAAAACTAATAAAAACTAAACTAAAACTAAGCATTTTCAAAAAATAAAAACTAAACTAGCAAACCCGCTTTAAAAACTAATTAAAACTAAACTGAATTTGAAAACAAAAAGTCAAAACAAAATAAAAATAAAAACTAATGAAAAATGCAAAACTATAACCTTGATCAGAACTTAGCTCAGCAGATGGCAGTGATTGATTGATCAAATCTTAATTTGCTTCAAGATAATTAATCAGAACAGTATATTGCAATGTCTGGTGAAATTCTTCCATGTGGGAAAAAATTATAGGCAAATAGCTCAGTCAGTCACAAGTCGGCTTGGGATGCGAGAGGAAACATTAACCTCATATGCAGAGAAATGCAAGTGCTGCCAGTCAAACACTAGGCTGGCGTTAGTTTGTTGATCAGCACTCTAACTTTACATAAATCTTCAAGGTGGTGGCAGCTCAAACTCAAAAATCAGTAGGTTTCTGTTGATTGCATCAATGACTCTCATCAGAAGGTTATTTTAAAGTATAACAAACAGCTCCACCTCTCTGTATGCCCTGCAAAATATTCTAATTTACAATCTGTCACACAGGGCCCACTGTACTGTATATACATTAACACACAGGATTAATTGAAGTATTTCTGTGTTTCGTACAGAAATGTATTTGTGGTGACATTTTATTCATGAGAAGGCAAGTTAAAATTAATCATGTCCAAATTTGGACAAAAAAAGTTTTTTTGGAGGATGCTACTCTTATTTACAGTGAGGCATGCAGTCTAAACTAGTCTTAAACTAAAATAATGTTCCACAAACTAAGTAAACAATTACAATTACTCTGGACATTGACCCATCCTTGTATACCACAATACACACACCCTGACATCTGCTACGGACATTCTTTCGCCAAACCGTTCCCTAGTGTGCTGTTTATACTCTGACCTGATCTTAAATTAGTTTCTATTCAGCCCTCTTTTATTGTTACTCTGCAGTGTGAAGGTTGCATTCTCCACTGCTACCATTCTGGAGCTCGGCAGTTTCCAAAATCCTTCATATTATGTTACGAAATTCTGTAATCTCAAACCACAATCTATTAATGGGGTTCCCTATTACTATAAATATTTAGTGTTCTCTGGCATATACTGTTTGCTCTGTTCAGGGGTTGTGCATTTACACAGTTCATAGAATTTGTGTCCAGGTGGAAATGTACAAATTTGGGAGTACTACATCAGCAGTGCAGTTTTTACTGGGAGGCTATGGAAGTATCTGGAAACTCTCCACTTCTCAGGTTCACATGCCAGGACATATTAGTAACACTGATTACGCTCCTCAGTCACAGCCTTCGGTCATGCTACAAATGAGCAATGCTGTGTGTTTATGTACACATTGAAATCGCCCACTTCCAAAGCAGCAAAGCAGCCCTCAACATCACGAGTCAGAAATGCAACCAACAAACCAACCTACACGTAACACACACACACACACACACACACACGTCATGGAACCATATGTACTGACAGTCTCGGAGTGTAAAAATGTATTCATTAAATGTATATGGACGGATATGTTTGGATTGAATGCATGTAATTTGAACATTGGAACAGCACTACATGTGCAAGTTCTAAATGAGCATATCTCAGGCTGAACGAGGCATTTCAGATATGTTCAACCACGGATGTCAGAAACACTTTTTTTTTTGTATTGACTCCACTTACCTTTAATGACATAGGCTGCAGTCAAATAGTCAATTTTGCTTAGGAAGGTTCCTGACGGAGTAAAATGACCCAGAAGTAGTTAAGTGGCTGCCATGATCAGAGCCGTTCGAATTGTCAAAGTGATAAGGAAATGTGCTTCATTGCTTACTTTGTGACCTCCTTTAGAATAGGATACACTGGACCATCCTTTACGAAAGGAAAATAAATAATGCCGTTCCACAAGTCCTTGCGGCAGCAAAATTTAAAGCGACTCATCACCATTGCACCGTTCATAATCAAAATAAGGTGCGCTGTAGCGCCATAATACTGTATGCACCGTGCACAGCCTGCATTTTATTTTCTGTGAGACACTGCAACACATCTAATAGGCCTAATAATGATAATGTACTTTATGGCACAGTTTGAGTGGTAATAAACCATTTAATGCGAGAACTTTCCTCTCCAACGCTTAAAAAATACAGTGAGTGTGTCTCTACAGAACTGTGATGAATAGATCGCTGAATCCAAAGTTACAGAGCACACCAGACAGCGGTTTATTTATAGCCAAGAGCAGCATCTGAAACAAGTTAACTGTTTGCCCCTCATGGCTTATTTCATCATTTCATTTTCTTGAGAATAATAGTATGGATGTGGATGGTCGGAGTGATAACTAGCTGGACCAAGCGTTTTTTTTTATTTATTTATTTTTTATAAATAATGTAACATTCTCTTAATGCCTGTAGTGTGCCATCTGTACTGTACGGTGCTGAGATAAACAACGGCGGTATGTTTTTCTTGTAAGCATACACCTATGGATGTACAGACTTATGACTGTGGATACTACAGCTACTACATTTGATCCTTGGTCTTTTTTCTGTTTTATGTTATGTGCCTTGTACTGTTTTTGTCCGTACAATGTACAAAAATTTCAATAAATACATGGTTTAAAAAAAAAAAAGATACATATTCGATACAAGCTTCAATATTGTGATTATATGACTAGTTATGGGGTGAAATGCGTGTCTCTGCGCAGCTGTAACCGGCTCCTCTACAGAAAACAACCCTTGCAACTAGCCTGCCTTTGATCAAGCTACCGCATGACCACGCATTAGCCTAATAGTAGCCCATACATGGCGATACAGCTGTTAAACTGTTAAAAACTAAATTACTGTACAGCTGGTAAATAAACCCACGCACTTTGATAAGCATCAGATCAGGACAAGTGTGAGATTTTACGGTCACAAATATGTGATCAGCTGCTGCTGGGCCCCTGGGAGTACGGTCACAAGTGGCAACAATCAAATACAAATAGAGAACACATGTCATTGATTGAACACAACCACTCAAAATTGATTTTACTTGTTTCAAATGATGTGACAACCAATATAAGCCAGTTCAGAGAGCAAACAGGTTGTTGAAGTTGGGAAGGAGAAAGTCTGAGAATGGATAGATGAAACGATGTGAGAGGACGAGTGAGTATGTAAGGTGTCAGGGCTGGTTACGGCACACAAGAGGCTTCTTCCCCTGTTGCCTCAGGAGGGACAATATTGCTTGTGATGTCGACGAAGTGCTCTGGCCTGACCCAGCCCAAAGACAAGAAGAAGCACATTGATCACATGTTTACTCCTTTGATTTTTATCCCTTTTAGTATTGTATACTGTAGTACAGTGCATTGTAGGCTGTATACTGTACAATGAACAAATTGTATGGCCCTGGACATTGTGCTTTACATTTGTTACTGTAACAGTACTGACTGCTCATTAGAGTTTGACTGGTTGCAGGTTTATATCAACAAAGAATTACAAGAATTACAGTATCACAGAGACAAAGGACAAGTTTGTGAGATGCAGGGTACAGTACTGTAAAAATAGGGGTACAAGGAGGAGGAAGAACAACAAAAATTGCAAAGAGCAAAGCAGAACAGTAATTTCTGATCAATTTTAGAGCTACTATGATAGAACATGTTTTCGTTCATCTAAAAACAATGACGGAAAAATATGAAATTTGTTTTGAGATAAAAAATGTACTTCTCCCTGAGAACTATATGTTTTGAATAATGTGTTTTCTATTTTTTGGTGTATTGTTTAATGACTGCTTGATAGTGTATATCATTTTGATCACTTTGTTTATGATTTGAGAGCAGTGTTTAATTTTGAACACAGGTAAAACTGTTTTGAGGCGAAAGTTTCATTTTGCGAGAGGAGTCAGAGGTTTTGTAAATAGTGCTTGAAGATGAGGTTTTGTGTTTAATGTTTTCAGAAAATGGAGCAATTTTCAAAAATTTGTTTTTTAGCAATTGAGAAAAACTGTAATAGAACACCATGCTGTGTGCACCGGGGTACGAATAGCATTCACTTCTAATTGCACCAGGGTATGAATAGCATACACTGCTAATTGTACCATGGGTGCAAATAGCCTCACCCTTTATAATAACTTAATGACATGCAGTGAACGTTTCACATGAAACAATATCATTATTGCAGAATAAGAAGGGAAATAAAATGGTGATGAAGTAATATTTTCCACCGGCTTGTCCACGTTTATTAAGCCTGCATGAAACATCACATTTAGAATGCACGGGGAAAAGTAGATGCGCTTGTTTCACCGGCAGACCCACGTCAATAACATCAGCCGTCACAAGATTACGCAGCCGAGTGTAAGGCCAGTCGGATTCTCCTCGCACCGCGTTAGTCTTTTCCTAATTCCTTTTGAATTCTCCTTCACATCTGTCTTTGACCTCATGACATTTATCATCAGAGTTAAGGAAAAGTGGTTAGGAAAACGATTTAGGAGGTAATTTTTTTACTTTTCGACCGCAGCATTGCCAGACTTATCTTCACAGCACTGTGGAGGAAGGTCTGGCTACACCACAGATACATTCTGGGATAGGAAAAAAAAATGGGTTAGTTGCACGATCTAAATGTTCTTCTAAACCTACCATTTTCAGCGTGTAGCTTGCTAGCTCGAAGGTTGTTGTTGTTTCCCGAAGCAAACAGACTCAGAGTTTAAGAACGCCAACTCACAGAGAGCGGAATGTGAGGGACTCCCGTGCCGGATGCCAGGCAATTATCCTGGAAATGTACCCTCGTTGAATAAGCTGTAAAAAGGGCTGTAGTCAAGACCACTGTTGTCCATCTCAGGGAAGTCTTATCTTTTCAATGAGCTAAAAGTTGCTGAAAGTGAGTTGTAGTGAGTAGTTGCACTGAGCTGCAGAATTGAGTGTTGGTTTTCAGCGGTGTTTGTTGATCGACCCTTTTACTTTTACAGTGGGTCATTTGAGTCTGTGTTAATATCACAAACATTGCAAGTACTTTAAACTTTTAGGCTCATTTTTTTCTGCCAGCCCTTCTGAAGTAGTCTTCATTGGTTGTACAGAAAATACAGGCCCATCACCTTTCCTGTTATTTATCAGGCAGTGTAATGACAGATCAACCAACTCCAAACTATCAGATTCTTGAATAACCTCAACATACTCCTCCTCCAATATTTGAATACAGTATCTTCACCTTGAGTCTCCTCTCCTACACAGCTGCCTGACACACACACACACACACACACACACACACACACACACACACACACACACACACACACACACACACACACACACACACAAACACAGTACTTGTGGAACGGTTTGCTGCACTTTTGTTTTTTGTCCCCCCTTCAAATAAATGTATCTATTTGTTTGTATGTGATGTAACAATATGTTCTATGCATGGTTGAGACGATGGAAACGTACACTGGCACATGACATATGAGATTTAGATATTTATTAATACAACAAAAAGAATAAACAGCCTACATAAAATATGAGTTAATACATTGTGTTTAGTTTCATTAAAAGAAAAAAACATCAGCCAAAAGAAGCATTAAACTCACCATTTACATTAGGGGGTCATACAAAACTCATCAGAGATCATATTATGCTATATGTAGCATTGCAGCGTGGCAGTCATTTAAAACCCATTACTCCGTTAACATTCTTTTAACACATTCTTTCCTAAACAGTTGAATGAATAAATCTCCCGAAAACTAATTGGAAGTCATACTCCATGTCCTCGGTAGAAGCCCTTTGGCTAAATGACAAGTAAAGGTGTGTCAGTGGTGAAGCACTTCAGCTGGGAACCCAGTCTCTGGTGGCAATGATGCATACACTCTCTTATAATGGATCCTCCCTATATAGATTGTATGCCTTTTGTCAAGATACAAGATAGTGTTTTATGTGGTGGATCTGCAAAAAAAAAAAGTCATTGGGAATATGTTACAGTCCTAGGCAATATTATGTGCTGTATGTCTTTGTAAGGTAGGATGAGGTTGAAGAATGAAAGAAGCAGGTGCTGGTGTACTTTATAAAGGCTATTATACCAACTACAGCATATTGCAGTTTTCTGTAATGAGCAGTCATGTTTCTACATTTGTCACCTCTATTGTTTTTATGATTTTTCTTCTGTTTGGAAATTGAAGGATGATACAAGTTTGCTAATGTTATTAATTTCTTTTCATGCACCTACATGACTCAGTATTTGGTGGAGCACCTCGAACTTACCGCAGTGTAAGATTATTTTCTGCTTCAATTGGTCCATCAGCTAAGTCATTATTTCCTATTAGCATCACAAGTTTTGATTGATTTCTTGAGTTAATGTGAAAATGAAGCTTCATTACATCAGCAGTTATGTACCAGTTTTTTATTTTTTTTATCATGGTAATCACTTATATTCCATTTCCATAAGGTTTTAAACAAATTGTTTGTTTTTTTCTTTCTTCCCATAACATCTGTTATGCTGCAGTTTGATTGTTGTTTTTTGGTACTATTGTGATATCTTCTTAAAGAGTGACATTTGAGGGCGCCCGGATAGCTCAGTTGGTAGAGCGGGCGCCCATATATAGAGGCTTACTCCTTGATGCAGCGGGCCCGGGTTCGACTCTGACCTGCGGCCCTTTGCTGCATGTCATTCCCCCTCTCTCTCCCCTTTCATGTCTTCTGCTGTCTTATCAAAATAAAGGCTGAAAATGCCCAAAAACATAATCTTAAAAAAAAGAAGTGACAATTGAAATGTTGTTACAGCAAGTGCAAATTAAAAATAAACCCACACCTGTGAAATGTTGAGCTATAACAATTTATAGCATGTTAAAAAAAGGAGAAAAAAACCCATCACATTTAAAAAAACAAACAGCTGTAACTGACAACCACCTAAAGGTAAGAAACACTCAACTTTTGTCTGTTTGCCGTATTCTATGAACACATACAGGGCTATGTTTGTCCTAAATCATGACTAAAATGGCTTTGCCAGATGGTTGCTTGTTTGGCAAACTGGAAATCACATGTCTTTACTTTTTTAATCTCTTACACACACCCACAAGCATAAACACATTTAAGAGGCTAGATGGGTAGTAGCCAACAGTGTTTTTTAAACAAATAAAACTGGCAAGGTACAGCGTCTTTGTTAACAGCCTTCTGTCTATGATTTGGTGTGAGTCTTTTATGAAAAGCATTCAAACAGGTCATGAAAAAAGTAGCAATAATGCATTTGTACTGTGTGGCTGGATATTTAAAGTTAAAGTGAACATGTTACATTGATGAATTTCGTTTTTCCCATTAGCTGTTCTTTTGTCTGTAATTACATTGATTGCAAAAACTTAAAAGTTGAGGGAAATTGAATGTAAATTATTAACAACATGAAAACCTTTTTCACAGATTACTGGAGAGGTGAGCAACCGCTATAGTCAGGATGCAGTGTGTTTTTATCTTTGTGTGACTGTGCTTCAGAACTACTCTGTCTCTCTTACCTGATCCTAACAACAGGAAAACACAAATTGTGTCTAATCATAATACAGCACATCTGAAATTAAAAAGGACAAAACACAAAAAACATCAGATCATCTCATTAATCAAACAGTTATTTATTTAAGTTATTCCCAACAGTTTGGGCTGTATCAGCAACACACTACTTGAAAAGTATCCCAAAGATACTGGGAGACTCTCACAAAGAGGCTTCACATTTTCTTTCCTTTGAAGTCTAAAACCAATGCTAAGTGTGCACACACACACACACACACACACACACACACACACACACACACACACAGGTAGCATGCATGCAAAACACATTTAGGCTCAGAAACTACACCTTCAGCTAAGATCCCACCTTTTCTGATCTACTCCTGTTTGCCCTCAGTTTCCCTTCCACCTCTATTTACCAGCTTTTCGGATGCATAGAGGACAATAATATAACAAGTTAATTTTTATCTTTATGAAATTATTTTAAAGCAATTTCTAAGCATTGTATATCCACTGTGTGACATTATACCGTTGGTTCACTCCATTCATGATGAGAAGAGAAGTCACATCTGTCAAAGCAGGGTTTGCTCATTAGCGGGCAGACCAGCAGATAAAAGGTTTTCATTTAAATGTAAATCAGAATGGTAACAAATCCATTATAGTCATTTGGAAAAGGACTGCTCTCTTTGCCTTCTGTGCCATATCTTTGACTCTTATTCCCAGTCAGGGTGTTTTTACTACTTCTCATTCTGGCCAAGGAGATACCAGTGTCTAAAAGCTTCAGTGACAAGACATTGCAGCTGGATGCTGGTTGGACAATGCTCTGAATTCTGATTCATTTGAAATTCATATTTTAATAAGCATCACTATAGATGGAGGCAGGGGTGCTATTAATCAGTTGTGGCTCTGTTCCTTTTAAAATATCAATCTGTGGAATCCATTAGTCTGCCCTGCTGCAATAACATTTTCTTTCAACTGGGTTCAGCAAGCTTCCTGTTTGGGATATTTGCATTGTTTATACAGACGTTATCTCCTGGCTGTGTGGCTGAATGGTGTTGCTGCAACCTCTGGTCATTTTCATTATTGATAATGTGTTGTAATGTGTTTTCAATTAACTAATTAATTGTTTATGCTGAAAAATGTCAGGAAAATAGTGAATAATGCAGCTTATATCTGTGTCAACATTTGGATGGATTGCCATGAAATACAGAAATTCATGATCCCCACAGGATGAATCCTAATGACTTGAGGTCAACATTTTCATTTGTCCAATACTTTGGTTTATGATCCAATTTCTGCAGAATTAATGCTATTCTATCACCCTCTGCTGTACTTTGTGTTCAGCTCCAATTAGCATGCTATTGTAACGGGTAATTTAAGATGGTGTAACTGAATTTCATCTGCCATGTTAGCATTGTAATTGTGACCATGTTAGCATGCTGATGTTAGCATTTAACTTAAACCACCGCTGTGCCTGAGAACAGCCTCACAGAGCTGCTGGCACTGATGTAGACTTGTACTATTGTTAAAAGATTAATATATCAAAATTGTTGATTAATTGTCTGGAATATCTATTTATCAACTAATCGTTTTAGCACTACTGAACTTAATGGCTGTTAAAAAAAAATACTAGGGCTGTAACGATAAACCAAACCCACGATTCGGTTCGTATCACGATTTTTGACCCATGATTCGACACAAACTTTGATTCTTTTGGGGTTGGAGGAGAGTTATAGCCTACTCAGTAAACGTAATACAACTTTTTTTCTGCTACATGGCATCGTTTTGTCATTGATTACTTGCCACTTTGCAACACAGTAATACAGCAGAGACCTTATTTATTGATATTGATTTATTTCAATATCGATCGATCCAACATCAAAGTTTCTTTTGTACCTTAAAATAATGTTTCCAAAATCGTTTCAGTGGTTCATTAACTCGTTCGAACGAGACATAAGAATAATGGTAATGATAACAGTAATGGACAATTCAGCTTCCAACCTGTAGGGGGACCGAAGAGGACAAGTGCTTTGGTGCCTACTATAAAGGTGCTGGTTGACAAGTAGCTAATGCTAATGCTTGGTCTATAACGTTAGCTAATTCTTGGTGAGTAACATAAGATTATGACATTGTTCAACACGCTCAGTTATTTTTAGTATGATTGTTTTGACCATGGTTAACAACTCTGGGCTAACCCACAAATTCATCAGTAAAGTTAACTGTATAGATAGATGACTGATGGTAATTTAGCCAGCTAGCACACCCCTGTCTGTCTGCCTCACTCCCGGTGCTGCAAGGCTTCAGTTGGGATGAGAGCTGACAACAGCCCCGGCCCAGGAACACATCCACAGTCAGCCCCCAGCCAGCTAGCAGCCAGCCACTATCATTACAGCAATCCAAAACCGGTCAGCACTTAACTCTGGTGCTAAGGATGCTAACGGCAGTTTACTGAACCATCAGGAAACAGACCCAGGCACCCGAGTCAGAACAGCGGCCATTCTTAACGTTACCCCCCCCCCTAAACTGGAATTTAACAAGATAATTAGTGTTTACGTAGAAGTTAACTTTTAGTATAAGAGTGTGATTTTACTGTCTCATTTTCCTCGGGTTCCTTTGGTCGGTTTTCTGTATCCCTGCTCAGTAACTTTTTTTTTTGTAACTTTATTGGACAGGAAAGCTGAGATTTTGAAAGGGGAGAGACATGCAGGAAAACCGTCACAGGTCGGATAAGAACCCTGGACCTTCTGCATCGAGGAACAAATCTCTGTACATGTGCGCCTGCTCTACCAACTGAGCTAAGCAGCCACCTGCTCAGTAACTTTTATGCTGTAGGACTTCTTGAGACTTCTCCCTGGACCACAACATGCTGTTGTCATACTGTATAATACCAGACTATAATATGCTAATGAAGAAATGATATCTTTGGAAATTTAAGAAGAGCAAATTATCTTGCATAAGACTGCTGCTGTGCTACTGTATACCAGTGAGCTGCTCTGTGAAAATTTTTCTCTGATGTTTTGGACAAATGTTCATCCGTCATAACAATAATATGTACATGTATATGTGGTTGAATTTTTTGATTTAGATGTCAATACTTTTACATACTAAGCCGTGTGTGCTCTCATACACAGGCACATCCACATTAAGTGGGCACATTAATCCATTTAAATTCCCAGACTCTCCCCTTTAGAGGAGCCCCCTAAAGGTAGATTGAGTGTGTGTTTTCCTTTGGTTGTGTTAATGGGGTTATTGATCATTCTGGCAACTGCAACATTTCTATAAACCAAATGTAGGCCCTGCTCAAAGTGTGCTGTGTCAGAGCAGAAATGCATTTAGATTACTTCATTCCACAGAACCTCCTCAGAGATAGCTATCTTCTACATTCACTTTGCCCCTTATATGATATCTAATATTTGAATGTCCAAACTTGAAGTGCTGCTATTTTCTTCAAGGTTGGCTTGGTCCCCTTGAAGCTGCGCTGTGGTATTAAAAATAACAAATCTTAATGGAACACCATAGCATCAAAATTATATAATTATTCACTCTATAATAATGCAAAAAGAATTCCTGCACATACCCACGAGGATCATTAAGGTTTCATCTAATGTAGCTTGAATGCACATGTTCATTAGTGTAACGATGTTTAATAAGTGCAGGCATTTAGGAAGTTCCATATTTCAAATGTAATACTGTGGAAAAGCAAATGTGATATTGTATTTTGCAGCTGTAATTTAACATTACAGCATATTGTGTGCACTGTATCATACAGTAGATTGAAGAGGGGGCTGTAAAGGATATAATTCAACATTTGTAGAACCACACACAACTGACGCATCAGGGAAATAATGCACAAATTGGAGTGAAATTAATAAATTCAGACTGATCGGCCCATCAGTCCCAAAAAAACATTTACTTCAACTTTCCTAAAAACTGGACCAGTGAAGTAACAGTTATGGCCATATAGCAAACTCTGCCACTGAAGGCAGTTTCTTTACAAAACCAGACAAAACAGCACCCAAACTTTTGCTTGAGATACCACTTTCAAAGTTTGAAATTTGACCTTTTGGTTATAGCATCCGCATGAGGACAAATCAGTGTAACTTCTAAAAGGTTAAACAAGGCTGTAAAGATGAGCCAGCCATCGCTTGATTAATTAAAATGGGATCAGTGGTGACACCGATACACCTGCTAGATTTCGACAATAAGAACAAATTATTGTGCTGTTGGGTGACAAATGTTAACAGTGTCAATGATAAACTGACAGCTGCATCCTCCAAAATACAAAGTGCTGACTGGCAATTACTGATTGTAATTGTCAAATATGGATATTATTAGTCACTGACGCATCACGTTTCCTATGAAGATACTGGAAGCCTCTTCCTTTTTACACCTAGCTATGGTCCTATTTTGTGTTTTGTTCTGTATTCCTCCAAATTTCAGAACAATTCACACTGAAAGCACATTAAACAGCCTCCACTTGTCATGCTAATTTAATTATGCAAATATTTGCCCTTTTACAGCAGGGCTAGGATGTAGGACGGTAGAGACTTAACCCCTGGTAAAATCTGAAGGGACCATGCTGTAAAACTACAATATACAGGATATCTTTCTTTCAAATGTGTTTTTTTTAGCATGTTGATACACACACATATATATATATATATATATATATATATATATATATATATATATATTGAGTACATACAACCAGCATATACTGCATATGCGCTTAAAACTCAACATGCTCATGAACATATGTAGAATAACATTAATAAATAAATGCACAATGAACATAAAAAACACAAGTATAATAAAATACAAAATACAACCCGCTCCCCTAATTCTACCCTTCCATCAGTTCCATGGGCGTAAATCTGATCTAACAGTAGGGGGGGACGATAAACATAAAATTTCTGAAGAGCAATTTTTGAAGGGGACACAAATAATACAGCCACAATTATACTCGTAGAGGACATGTGTTCACAGAGGAAAGCCTTAATACCATCATTAGTGTAGCATGGAGACTGTACCATTATCCTTCTTTTCAGTGTTTCTCTTGATTCAATAAAAAAGCTGACTAAATTGACCTGACCTTGATTCTTCTTTAAAACCATGTATTTATTTTTAAGTTGTTTATAATCAAGCCACAAAAATACCTTAAAACATAATGACTTATTTTGAAAAAGTGTCCCCATATAAAAGAAATACAATGCTTTTGTTCACTTGTTAAATTAGCTGATCATAATGTAAATTAGTGAGCCACTGGTAAAGCTCATCTGCTCACCCTGACAGCCACACACCTCCAAAAATATGAACTAAGCTCAACACACTTACCTGAGACTCTACACCTGACTGTCCCTGGTCTCCCTGTTCCTCAGGTCTTTCTGTCTCCTTTGCCTGTGACATAGTGACGTTAGTATTTCCATAAGCATCCATTCTTATAAAGATGTTACCAAATTGTCTTGATATGAGGACTTATTGTATTTACTTGGCGTTTTGGTGTAGGCCTACTGAAAAAGGATCTTATGTCTGTTTTTCTTTTCTCTGTCATTTTTAACAACAACACAAATCTTTAACGTCAGATGTCTAAATATGAGTTATAGGTTCATAGGTTCACCACGCGGTCATATTATAATTATAAAATGATCTTGCGTCCTCCACATAAATATTAGGTTTCTTCTGGGACAGAGGATATATATTTAACTGATCAGCTACTTAATTTCATATTGAGCAAAACACAACTGTAGATCTTCAATATTAACCCTAATATCAGTTCACACACGTTAGGTTTATCGCCGTGGTAACGTTAGTTGTAGTGGGTGCATTTCTATCCAACAAGCTATAAGCTAGGTAACGTTACATTATATTACACTAACATAGCGAACTTTTTTGTCATGACTAATTCATTAATTACTCAGCATAATTTCTATTTGAGAAAAGAAAAACTTAATCCGATGTTTAATGTGAATAAAATAGCCTTGAACCGCCTACTTACTAGCCTGGTCCTACCAGACTCTCGTACATTTCATTTGTACAGAGAGTCTGGCCTCTCTCCATTGACAAGTGTTAACTTCCTTGAAGGCGGGTACTCTGTTGAAGTTTAAAACTATTGGATCTGCCCAGAGCCACTCTGGATCTGCCATAACCAATCGCTAACGTTTGGTTGTGACATATGTCATGCGCATGTGCAACAAGAGGGGAGACCGACAACAACTATCGGCTTATATTTAGCATTAGCATCGCTAGCGTTAGCATTAGCCAACTCCTTCACCACTAACGGAGCAAGCTGGAAAATCAAACTTTTCCCAAACCCCGTGGGGAGGAGGGCCACAACATCATGGCCACCGACTAAACTCAGCAAAGATTGTTCTTGCTCGGGCTTTAACTTCTGGATATTCCTACAGCATGCAGTGGACCAAATCACTGTGAGGCAAGGGAGGGGGGACTCAAAATGTTTCTAAACTTAAAAAGCATTTTTTGGGGTTTGTATTGTTTCACTGCTTACACAGATATTTTAAGTATACATTATTATGTTATTTACAATACACAGCATTGTTTTAATGATATTTCTAGGGGGGGACAACCCTTAGATGGGAGGGGTCCCGACCCCCCTGGGATTTACGCCCTTGATCAGTCCTCTACTTTATTAGTGTTAAATGAAGAATGCTACTTTTAGGTCACATGTGTAAGATTAGTGAGAGGTAAACCTTGTCAAAAAACCGGAATGTTGTCCATAAGAGTGTGACTAATTCTTTCTTATATTATTACATGGCTTGGTTGAATTCTAAGGCATTCCGTATTCTGTTATTTCTTGATAACAGACCGTTGCTAAGTATAACACACTGTTGCAATGCATAGCAGAGCGTTGCCATGGACGCAGTTCTGTTCACACTGGAGGACAGCTATCAATCCGTTTGAAAGAAGTCCAGATAATTTATCAGCTGTGGCAAAAAGTGGGGAAACGTGGATCAACTTCTGTCCTCCAATTCAAGCAATGACAGCAGATCTAGTGAGCGTCTATCGCTACATCTTTATATACGGTCTCTGATCGCTATGCAGTAACTTCAGCCGTACGGACAACAACGCTAATTAGTTAGCTTACATTGTAACACGTTTAACGTTACAGGTGTGTCAACTGCAGCGGCTGTGCAAAAAGGAAACAAGATGAATGAGGACATAAATGTCAACATAAATATTCCCAAAGAAGCCATTCACCGTGTCTCAGGTCACCGTCAACGGAACTGTTCAGTTTAATGTGAATTATAGCAGCCAATAGCCCGCTTGCTCACTACAACGCTTCAGCTAACGTTGTGTCAATTCCCTCAGTGATTAAAGGTGCACTATGCGTTCCTGCATGACGTCACTTCTGTTGACGTTCCAAGTAAATACCAAACAAAACCGAGCAAGCTCGCCCCTCCCCCCATGTTTCCGTAACTGTCATGACTAACTGACTAACTGTCACTAACCCCCACCCCCTCCCCCAACCATCTTGTCGGTGATTGGCTGGAATGTGGTTTGTTGTATTTTGGTGCACAACCTGTGTTTTTTTTTAAGCGCAGAATCAGTGAAGGTAGCTCTTGTCGGTAGCTTATACCGGGGCTCAATTGTTTTAAGCATGTGGCGAAACCCTGCATTTTCTACCACAGAATATGGTCGTAGATCCTTCTCCATGAAACATGCCACCGATCGTGTGATCCTCTTTGCTCTCTCGGAGTTGTGTGGCAACGTTGAGCTAGCGACTCGTCAATTCTTGGCTGGGATGTGTCGACTTTTTGTGTTGTTGTTGTTGAAGCCAACTCAGGATGCCAACAATCAACATGGTTCGTGAAGTTAGTTGTATTGCCAACGTGCTTGATTTTAGTGTGGCAGGTTTTACACACCGCGTAAGTCTTGTCTAGTTTCCCATTAACTTCATAAAATCCGAAATGTGCCCAGATGTCCGCTTTCCAAGCTTTGGGTGCGTTTTTAATTACCCGTCTATTGCGGTCATCTCCCTCCGCCTCAGCCATCTTGATTGTTGTTGTTATGCCCCCGGAAGTAATTGAAACTTCACAACTTTATTGTCCACTCAAGGCCAGAAAATAAACCGTGACATAATCGATTATGGCACTTTGCCGCATTGATGCTGAATCGTGTATGCCCCGCATTGCGATGCATCGCCGAATCAATTATTGTTGACACCACTAGGAGATACTGTGCTGTTGAGGAATAGACGGAGGGTTGCATTAAACAGCTGCAGAGTTTACGTTGCTATGGACGCAGGATTCCAACCGTAGAGACGGAACGGACTATTTTCTTTAGCGGAAGCAATACAATCGTATTTAACTCAATAAGCTCATTTTTAAATCAATATTTTGTGTCAAATTATTAATTTATTTGGTAAGTAGCCATGTAATAAGCGGGATAATGTAGAGTGAGGCGGATGTTATAGTGAATACAACCCAGACAGGGTGATCAGTGTGCCCGGACCGGACTGGTGGCTTTTGCCAGAAATGTATTCACTGCAGGAGGGGGAGATACTGTGGTGTTGAGTAATAGACGGAGGGTTGCATTAAACAGCTGCAGAGTTTATGTTGCTATGGACGCAGGATTCCAACTGTAGAGACGGAACGGACTATTTTCTTTAGCGGAAGCAATACAATCGTATTTAACTCAATAAACTCCTTTTTAAATCAATATTTTGTGTCAAATTATTAATTTATTTGGTAAGTAGCCATGTAATAAGCGGGATAATGTAGAGTGAGGCAGTTGTTATAGTCAATACAACCCAGACAGGGTGATTCAAGACCCCTTCGCTTCGCGTTGGGGTCCTGATCACCCTGTCGGGGTTAATTCGTAACTTATTTTATTTTACTTATAGTAAATTTAAGTAATTTTTTTTGTGATGGCATATCCATCACTTTAATGGGCAGACCTAAAATGTCAAGCTATATCTTAACAGGTAAATTAGCTTCAAGTGAGTGAACCAAATGTGTTTGTTGCTTAAATTTACAGTAACACACCAGTATCTTAAATATTGATCTGTTCAGCAGCAGGCTAAATCAATCAGTTTAACAGTCAGCTGAAGTCAATAATACCAAGCTGTCCAGCAGACAGACTCCAGCTACTTTAGAAACTACTCCTGCTGTGTTTGCCAGCTGTATGTGCTCTTGTCACTGTTCCTTAGCATCGACAAAAATCTATTTTCTGTCAAAATCCAATATAAAGCTGGAGAATAACACCTTATGAACACATTTTGAGTCATGCAAGTGTTTAATACAGATGTTTACTACCAGTAAAACATTGATATTTTTAATATTTTTGAGGCTGCAACTATGTTATGGTATAGGTATGTTATGTGTTGAACTGAAGGTAATTGTGCCAGTGTAAACACCTTTGTAGTGTACTTAAATACAGTACTCTTTTAACCATCCTAAAAAATGAGACAACTTTGAAATACACTGTATTAGGTTGATTGTGTAGCCTTTTACGTTCCCAGATCCTAATCTTGTCATAAAGGCTTAGTGTAGAATTAAGGGCAAACAGAACTTCATGTTAGACTTTATTTCTCTTTTTAAATGTCTTGTTGTAAGATATTTGTTCTGAAAAACTGAAGCCTACAATGTCACTCTTTAGTTGATCTCCAATGAAATTGATCAAAAAGATGAAACACAATGTGCACAACACTGTATTGACACATCTCTCTGCAGGGTGTGCTCTTTGTACTCACTGACTTAGAGCTAAAGTAACACAGATTAGTCAAACAGCTTGTGTGAGGGTGGAATGCATTTGTTGCTCTTTTGTATTTTGCTGTAAAAAGGAAAATATGTGACATTCCTCTGAAGTCTTTGCTTGTGTGTCACCTAGAGCTGTAATGATGCATTTGTTGCATTAGTGCATCAATTATTGATAGTGCAGCTTCACCTGCATTGATACAGTATGCTACAGTAAAGGAAATAATTGGATTGAATTGCTCTATCCCCAGCCATAATCAATATAAATAGCTTTGAAACTAACTATTTGCAAGTTTTTAGATGTCATATTTTCTTGAATAGGCTCTATTTTTATTTTTCTATGAGTCATTTCTTGGTAAACTGAGATTTTATTACCAACAGTAGCTGAATCCTTTGGCAATGACTAGGTTTGGCTGATTAAGGGGAGTGTTGGATCTTGGTAGAAACTGTAGAGAGAGAGGGGTTTATCAGGTCTCAAGGGAAAATTGGTTTTCCTGAAGGAAGTTATCACTGTTTTGGCAAACATGCAACCCTTGTAATGTGTAACCTTCTGCTCCTTCTGAGGTTTCAAGTCCTACACCTCAGAGCCTCGACGACCTCGTAATCAGTTGTCCTCGCCATGACGTACTTCATTCTTTGTAAGAAAAATCTATCTACAACATCTTATAACTTAATACGTATTAGACTAACTTGCATGGTGAGCCAAGAAACCAATTTTCCAACCAGCATCCCAATGCCTTGCAAGTCCAGCAGAAAGCAGAGACCATGCAGAAAATTTGATCGCTGGCTTTGAAGGTGTCATCTGGCCCTGCATGGTTTAGCGGCAGACACATAGACTGCTCATGGCGTTAGGGTTGTACTGTGAAAGATGTCCGCCAGACACATTGGCAGCAGGAGAGACACAAATCGATTTCTTGCAAGAAAGCACAGAGGGCCTAAGTGGGGGAGGGCCTCTTTAGCAAAGCTCTTATTAATTAATAGTGTCTCAGGAGGGGATTACATGATCTGATTCCTGCTTCTTCATCACAGCACAGCAGCTAATGATATCTGAGGGAGCCCTTCTGCGCAACACACCTCCACACGGCAATGCATATGATCGTTACAGTGGTGTATGCAACACTAGTAGAGGATCCTCACACCATAATACATAATAGACACATGGCGTCTGCAATCTGAAAATGTAGGTGGAGAGGGGGTAGATTATGATAGGCTACTATGAGTAGGTCATATTCCTGCATATTGTTACAAATATTATGAATTACGTTTTACACACACACACACACACACACACACACACACACACACACACACACACTTCAAAGGAATACTATATATATGTAATTTATATTCAAATACATTGTTTGGCTCATCACTACCTCCTAGATTACAATACATTATTATTACTGTGTAGAAGAATGGAGTGGATGATGGCTGTAGGTGTCCTGAAACTACACAAATGTCTTCTTATATCCTGTCCAATTTTGTGCCCATATATGTGTTAGTCTAGCCAATAGGAGGCAGAGAGAGCTAATACATAGGCCTAAGTACTTCTGTGTTAAGGATGAGACTAAGACCAGGTTAACACATAGCCTTCTTCTGATTACTGAAGTAGTCTAAGTAATGATTTACTCATAAAGCAACTTTAAATAGGCCTAAAGCAACTACTAAAAAAACACAAGATTGAAGCCTGGCAGAGACACGATTATAGGCTAAGAAATAACATGGGTCAGATATTTTCAGATAGGCTTTTCAAAGGTTGACATGGGTGACATTGCATTATGTCAGTTGCCATCACATTGGCCTAGCAAATAGCCCTACTGTATGCTATGCATCATTAACTGAGCTCGTAACAGCTGGACTCCCAGTTCTATTTCGTATAGGCTTCGCCCTCTATACATATATGTATATATATACATATATGTATATCTATTTTGTTACTATCATGCACGCCTACAATCACAGATTATGCGCCCTGCATGTGTGTTTTCCTGCTTCCTCACGCCACCTGCATTGAGTGCTGGGTGTACCGCAGTGTCCTCGTTATTACCGATCCTGATACATCCTCTCTCACTACCATGCACGCCTACAATCATGATATGTGCCGCTGCATGTGTACTGCCTGGGGCCCTCCCCCCCCCACTCTGGGTGGCTGGGAGGAACACGGGCGTCCCGTAATTATCAATCATGTACTACCCTCACCAATCATGCATGCCTGCACTCACGGCTTGGGCTTTACAGCCAGCAAGGCCGAGTCATTACCATGGCAGGCTCCGCTATCAAGATAACGGCTTATCTGATACAGTCTCCTGTCAGTGCATGAGAGAGAGACAGAGCGAAAAAAAAAAAAAAAAAAAGTTTAGTCTATGTTCCACTTGTGGGCTCTGGGTGGCAGGTGGCATTGACTACATCAGCTTTGCCCTAACCCAATAGCGTGGCTTAGAGGGCGAAGCCTATACGAAATAGAACGATAGTTACGTTATTGTAACTCTAGATTCTATATATGCGTAGCCCTCTAAGATTCGGGCCACCTGCTCCGGTTACATTAGCTGAAGAAAAAGCTTATGTTGGGAGCAGAGCAACGGGTCCACTCTGTTTATATACAGTATTTGCAGACGTAGTTGAAGCCCGAGCGGTACGCAAGGGCGGGAAAGAAAATCTTCACGACTGCGCATGTGCGAAGGGATAAACCCAATAGCGTGGCTTAGAGGGCTACGCTTATACTCATAGAATCTGGAGTTACAATAACGTAACTATCGTTATGATGTCAAGGTCATTATTTATGTTCATAAATTCAAGTAGGCTAAAAAATAGCCTAACTGTTACCTTTATCTTACGTTAATCAGCACCTGGCCTGTCTAAAACCTTCTAGTTTTCTAGCCATTCCACCACTTTTCTAACTGCCCCCAGCTAATGGGAAGGGTGGCGGGTGTGACAGGCTAGCCTATTGACACTATGAACGTTTTTTTCTTATCATCCTTTTATTTTTAATATCATTATGTTTCGGGGGGTGGGCGGGGTGTATTTGCAAGAAGGCGTATGGCTGCAGCCTGGAGACCTCCTGTCTCATGCTCCTCCTGTCTCATGCATTGGCATGTCCAACGGTAAATTCAGATGTTCAGAATACAACGGTACATTCAGATGTTCAGAATACAACGGTACATTCAGATGTTCAGAATACAACGGTAAATTCAGATGTTCAGAATATCCTACGAAATCATGAATTATTTTCTAAATTAAGTCACGGTTAAGTTAGCAGGCATGGTAGGCATGAGACGGGAGGTCTCCATGCTGCAGCCATACCCGACTCAGTATTTGAGTGTGGGACTGTGTTCGTTACCTGTTGTCCCTTCGTGACTGATATCGATGTCTGTCTTGCACACGGTGCAGAACGCGTGATGAGGTAGCCTGGACATGTGGATTCAAGGCCATCTCTCCCGATAGCTGTCAAGAAATCGCTGTGGTTTCCGAACCTTTTTTTGTGGCGGTTCAGCCATGGCATACAAGCCTACAGTTATCCGGCCAGCCTAGCTTGCTTGAGGCACTGAATTTAATTAAACGTGAAAAGCATTTGGCTAGGAGGGGCAGGTGGGCGGAGGGTTAAAATGCAGTGCTATGATTGGCCGAAAGCTTTTCACTCCACTTACATGCTGTGGCTCAGCGGCAGAATCAACGTCATATAGATTGCATAGAAACTAAAACCGGCGAAATGAAAGATGCAACAAAATGCGTACTTAGAGAGCAGCAAATCGTACAAGCGTACTTAAGGGTCAAAATGCGTGCCGAGTACAAAAAATGCGTACATGTTGGCAGGTCTGCATTACCTGGAGGAGCTGTATGTGAGAACCCAAATGTCCAAATCAGTAGGACCGGACATTAAACATACTTTACCCTGCCAACTCCCTAGTACAAGCACTTTATGCACTTTTGAGCACTCTCATTGGAATGAGCGGGGCTTCCCGCCGAACGCTGTATCCAGTTCTGTTAATAAATTCATGGTGTACTCGCCCTATTGTTTATTTGGTTGCCATGACTTCGCGAGTGATGACGTCCTGTCATTGTTCCAGTTGCTCACTCTAAGGGGAGAGAGAGCGGATGACAGTTTGCTTGAGTTCAGTAGAGCACACGGCTCTGCAGAGTCGTGTAATTACGACTTTATGACTTTTCATAAACAGCTGAAGGAGCGACGGTGCGCGGTGTACATATCGGAAACCCTGTTGTGCGTCTGCCCTATTTCTGATACCCTGGCGGCAGAAATTTTACCGTGGCAGGTATCAACATAGAGGAAACACTGGTGTGAATAGAGCAGGTAATTGAGTGTGAGTGGGCGTGTTGATGACTTTTCTGTCATGCAGCTGGCGCGAAACCGGATGAATGCAAACGTCCGAGGGTGAAAAAAAGGGTCATTTCCACAAAGATGCCAACTAAAATGTCTAACTAGAGAGAGGACGAGATTCAGGAACTTCTGTTGGTAAGGGCTGACCGAAATCGTTGGACAAATTCAAGGTACGGCAAGAGACTCTGTTGTTTATGACCAAATAAACAACCGGCCACATGACATTGTCCAGAATTCATAGCAGAAAATGGCTTCAGTAACACACACACACATATATATATATATATATATATATATATATATATATATATATATATATATATATATATATATATATATATTAGGGCTGTCAGCATTAACACTAATCACGATGCGATTAAGGGCCGAGCATAACGCATTCATTTTTTTTTAATCGCATGCCGCCATTTATTAATTTATTTTACACTTCACTCGGCTTCACGTCGTGCCTAACAGGCTACTATTTTGACCCTTTGCCACACTGTTACTTATCATCAAGCTGCAATACTTCCTCCTGCTGCAGGCTGCAGGCATGATGGAGAAAGACAGCAACAACACAGTTCTGAATGGCTCTTTTTATTTTCCAAAACTCCCGGACGGCTCAGTAGACAAGTTGAAAGCCATGCACATTGTGTAAAGCCGAATTAAAATATCACCGAAGCACATCAAGCTTGAGCTACCACCTACGAGCTAATTAACATGACTCAGGTTGATGCTACCCACTAGCATGCTACCCACTCAGGCAAAGCACTATTTTGGAGAGTGCTACTTGCCGACCTGCGGATGAAACCAAATCAAAAAAAATTACTACAGCTCTTGTGAAACGGGTGGCAACTCACTGCAGACCTGTCAGCATCATAGAGGACTCGGGTCTTAAAGACGTACTATGGTTGGCATGTTCTGACCCGTCTCATTGCCGTCGAGGGGGACAGTAGTTTTCACGCATACACAGCCTGTACCACACAGAGATAAATTCCAATCAACTATGTTGACATGGCAATAAAGTTTTGAATTGAATTGAGAAAGCAGCCCAATTGGAACTGCTGCAAGGTGTGCAAACGCTGTCTCATTAACCGGTGATCACTGGACGTCAGTGAGTAATCAAAATTATTTAGGAGTTACTAAACACTATATTGACTCTGGTAAGGATAGGGATTTTTTGTTTTTTAGTTAGGTACTTGGAAGAATTGTGCAATAATTACAGATTCACACATTTTTCTTTTGTTTACGGTAAATAAGTTTGTTGTATAACAAATACAAATCTTAAAGTAAAGTTCATAAAGTAACTTTCTTTGCATTCATTTGATTCCCAATCAAGATACACTGGTAAGAATTGATTTCCATTGTTAATATGTACTTAAAAACTGTTCTGAAATGCAAAATAATACATATATATGTATATATACACACACACACACACACACACACACACACACACACACTCTATTGGGGTCACTTAGAAATGTCCATTCCACTCCATTCCAGACAGAATACCAGCTGAGATCAGTTGCATTGTTTTTTTAATCAGGGCAGCAGTTTTCAGATTACATTATGTGCTTACATAATTGCAAAGAGTTCTCGACTGTTGTAGACAGAAGTGGCTGAAAAACATACCCAAATTAAAAGTGGTACAGCTCCCATATACTTTGACACTCTGGGGTGTGCCTGATACCAGTGGAAAGGAAACACTCAAGTTTTTGTTACAAGTGTCAGGGTGATTCTAGGCCTTACTGACGGAGTTACAGAGGCTAGAATGGAGGTTTTTTATTTCCGTCCAAGTCATACATCTGTAAAATGATTAGAATACACTGCTGTAAACACATCTGACAGGTGACAGACAACACAAGGCCATAGCCACATGTCTAAGCTTACTACAGAAAAAAATCCAGAAGCCAAAAGACTCAAAAATGGATTTTATATGAATTCTTTTCTACAGATATGTCTGTGCGTTTATTTATTTCCATTTGAAAAGTGCAAAGAAAAAAGCCAATAAAGTACAAAATAAAACACTTCTCAAATACACAAACACACAATTGATATCAGGCACACCCCAGAGTGTCAAAGTATAGACCAAAAAGCATGGATTTCAAGCGTTTCTTCAGCCACTTCTGTCTACAACAGTCGAGAACCCTTTTGCAATTATGTAAGCACATAATATAATCTGAAAACTGCTGCCCTGATTAAAAAAACAATGCAACTGATCTCAGCTGGTATTCTGTCTGGAATGGAGTGGAATGGACATTTCTAAGTGACCCCAAACTTTTGACTGGTAGTGTATATCATATCAGATACCTAGTGTGCAAACATTTCCCAAGGTGGGAGGTTATAAGCAAATGTAGGAGTCAGTATATGATTCAAGCAGTGCACTTTATTTATTAGCTGCAGGAGAGCAGGAAACATTACTCAACATGTCTTGTTCATAGTGACTCGCTTTCTGTCCCACAGTGAAAGTCTACATACAGCCTGTCATACTGGAGCCACCATGCTCACTGATCAGCAAACTACAGAGCTTTTGGTCACAAAATATTTTGACTGCTGAGGGCAAAAAACATCCACTATTGTGACCACATCTTAAAAGCCAATTTGCCTTTTGGTGATTTTGGTTATTCTCTTAAAAAGTAGAAATCAGGTTCCATTTGTTGAACATAACCAGTTGTACAGTTAATTTTTTAAGACTTCCATGCTGGCTATGTATTTATCTGTGTGTTTGACGATCTTTGAACTGTGTGTGGGCACGGCCAAATTCAGTCCAGGCTAACATTCGTGCTTGAGAGGCTTCTGTGTGATGTCTTTTCTTTCCCATTTTTACAACATAAAAACATTAGACCTTTTCACAGAGGACATCTTTAGTTATCATAGCAGTAAAAGCACATGTGTAACTATAACATCAACATTAAGTGTCCCTGCAAGCCATATAAATGAGACAGGTCTTGATATTGGTAAAACTAAATTGAATGCATATTATGAATCTTATTTATTACACCTGTTTGCTTTGCTGTTGCATATCAAACTGTCTGCAGTAAGAAAGCTATATATAAAATGTACTGGGTTGCAAAATATCTTAAATATTTTTGAAACCTTCAAATGCGTCCAGCAGAAAGACAAACTTGTATTTTTTTGTCATTTGTAATAACACAAGGTCACCACAAGTGAACAATAAAAGCCCATTGGTAATGACCATGCTCCTTAATCCTTTATTGTATTGAAAAAAGACTTTAACCCACTAATCCTTCCTCTGTGAACCTCTCCTAGACACTTTTTAAACTTGTCATCAGAGATGTAATGATGACAAATTGAAGAAAGCATGTGCTGCCTCTAACCACATTTCACCAAACTAAATGAACTGTTGCACAATGTAAAACTTCACGCTATTATGTTTTTTTTATTTATTTCCCCTGCTTATGTACTTTCCTCCTTCCATATTTCACAGGCAGGCTAAATGAGCTGTAGCCTGTTCTCAGCAGAACATATCAGCTTTAATAGACCATGAAAAGGTCAATTATACGTCATTCTGTAAATTGTTGTGACCATTTCTAATCAGCCTTGTGTCAGAGACACTTAAATCCCCCTACTCAAAGAATCCTTGCATCATTACCAGTCCATACTCTTTGGTTCCCAGCAGCCTTATTCTTCAAACGTATAGATTTTGTTCTACCATTGAAATTATGCCAAAAAAAAGACTTTAGAGTTGTTGCTGAAAACAAAACTAATATTTCAACTTGTTTGTAGTACTCCTTATTGAAACACTGACGTCTACTGGCTGCCTTTGCATTAATATTTAAACTGAAGCATTTCTTTGACATTGGCATTCATTTTTCAAAGGTTGTGATAGATGAGGCAGTAGTAGACTGTAGTGAATATTTTATCAAGTTCTCAGTTTAAAAAGACCTTATGTCCATAACCTTAACAACGGAGGGGTGCTATCATTTGAACAGGAGGGAAACACTATTCGCCACTCCGATGTGCCTGGGTCTCCGTGACCAGAGCCGGATGTGGGACAAACAAGGAAAACTTCTCCTGGTGTTGCCACAATATGTTGACGCTTAGGATTGTGGGTAGTGTAGTTTTTCTCCATAAGATCGTGGATAAAACATGTTTTTCTTAAAACAAGATGGATTTCATACGGAAATTTTCAGCTTCTACAGGAGCAGAAACCTTCGTTTCACAACCACTTAGCGGGGTCAGTCTACCTCGGATTGTTTAGACATTATGACTGATATTCTAAATCCTTATGGAGAAAATCAATGGGATTTTTACTTCCGGAGTCGGCTGTGGGCGGGACTGTTGAGGTCTGTTAGCAAGCAAGCTAACTAGTCAGCTGCCAAATATGTAAAATTAAACAACTGAATGCTTCATACAAGCACTCTTGTCACAGCACAAGAAAGCACATTCCTATCGCCAGATGACTTAACAACTTTGCTCGGCTCATTTTCTGTAACCATTGTAGCATGAAAACATGGTGGAATTAGCAAGCTAAGCTAGTTAGCTAACTTAGCTAAAATAGCATCCATGTGTCATGCAACGAGTACTAGCCAATCACAGCTTGAAAGGAGTGTACCTTGAAGCAGGGTGCGTAACTTGGCAGACTCACTTGTATCTAGCAGACACTACATTTTTGTTTTTGCCACCAGCATTATAGTACACTGACACTATTTCTTCCATGCACACTTGCTTGTTATGGTCTCATGTCTCAGGGGTTGCTACAGTACATGGAGTAAGAGCGAGATCTCAGAGAGCATAAATACAAAACTTGAAAAATTATTTCTAGTAACATACAGTTGCACTGACCAAAACAAAACATTGCAGCAGCAGTATTTTGTGATGCACCTCTGATCTGCTGGCAGAACTTTATTTCCTAATACAATAGTAATAAAGTAGGCCTACTGTATCACCAACAAACATGTATAAGCCCAGTGGTGGAAGAAGTATTCAGATCCTTTACTCAAGTAAAAGTACTAATACCACACTGTAAAAATGCTGCATTGAAAAAGTATGTAAGTATCATCAGGAAAATGTACTTAAAAGAATAAAAGTAAAAGTACTTACTGCAGAAAAATCCTCACATTTTAGAAACGATCAAAATAGTTCGTCAATCAACTAAGTGTTTATTCTGCTAATTATTTCAACTGTACTTGTAGGCCTTATTTTGTTGGGTAGTTTCATTTATAATAAACCATCTTATTTTATAAACTACATGTGTTTTGTGTGCAAAAATATTAATTTGCAAAGTAACTAGTAACTGTTAGATTAATGTAGTGGAGTAAAAAGTACAATATTTCTCTCTGAAATGTAGTGGAGTAGAAGTAGAAAGTGACATGAAAAGACTCAAGTAAAGTACAATTACCTTAAATTTGTACTTAAGTACATTACCTGAGTATATGTACTTAGTTACCTTCCACCGCTGTATAAGCCTCACTATTGAACTCCTCTCAAAACATAATGTTTTATTTATTTTTGGAGGGGGTTGTGGTTGCACTGTTGATGCTTCAGTTAATAGCTGTGACTTAAAACCTTAAAACAAAACCTCAAGCTCCTAAAGTCCCTTTCACCAGCCCTTGCTGGGCTAATGAAATATGCATCTTACATAATGATGTTCTAATACAATAAAAGAGGGATGGCATATGTTGGTAATCTGATCCTCCACTTCTGGGAATCAGACATCTCCCCGCCACACAACACCCTCACCCCCATAACCTCATACGAAAGTTTAGCAGGTCAGGAGGATTTGCTGTTACAACCGTGTCAGCTGGCCTCAAAAACATCAGGGCACAGAGGTGACAAACACACGAACAAGCGCACATGTGTCAGTCATACCATAAATCCTGCATTGGTACCTTTTAGGTCAACAACATACTGATTCACTCCTTAGATGTCAGAAGCAAGAAGAAATTGAGCGTAAACTTCGATCACATTTGTTACAGTAGGTTGACAACATAGCTTTATAAGGACAGGTGGGGACATCCATTTAGCTGAATAGGCCTTTCAAATAGAGGAGATGCCCCAGAGAGCACTTCATTACATCCATGTATTCTTCTACTGGGCATTGATAGAATTGTTTGCCGACTTAAATACTTCTGCTTTCACTTAAAGTATCATGTTCTGCCTGATCAGCTTTGTCTGTTGTGTTGTCTGTTGCTACTGAACAGCAAGAATGATACACTGAATTTTAAATAACAATGACATTGTCCCCGTTTTTGTGTTGTGTTTGTGGAACCTTTGAATATAAAGCTGCTATAATTGATATTCTTATATGAAATGACGGTGCGAGTGAAAGTAGTAGTGATAAACCCACAGAGAAAAAAAATCACCTGACTTTGCAGTCCCTCATGGACTTTTAAGTTTAGATAATTGTTTTGGTTTTATGACCTACAACTTTACTGTCATTGGCGTTGTTTCCAGATGTAGAAGGCAGCTGTTTTCAGTGAAAAAGCTCTTATAAACCCACTGTATGCTACTTGTTCAGCACCAAATGGTGACTAGCAGGGGAACATAGTGGAGTATTTAGCAGCTAAAGAGCTGGGGTCTCATTTATAAAATTGTGCGTAGGTTCCTTACTAAAAGTGTAAAAAATCTGATTCATAAAACCGTGCGTACGCACATCTGTAAGCAATGTTCCCTTGATAAATCACAGGTTACCCACAATTGTGCGTACGTTTATCACCCTTTTATCCCACCCTGTACATACCGATTTTTAACCATAAATAGTCAATGCAAAGCACCTCATGAAGCCTTAGTGATAATGTTGAAGATTATATATAATATAAAAAATAAAAAAAACACTTAGCTGTCTGCCATTTCCCTCTGGAAACAGCCAGTTTCCCCCAGAGTGGCGAGGACCTGTATTTAGAGCGGGATGGCATAGTTCCGGCGCGTTGCCCTCTCTACTGGACCCAATTCAGTACATAGATCCAAGAGCTCAGCTTTAGGGAATTTAAATCGGCATATTAGCCAGTCATCGTCATGGTCTCTGAAGCTTCTTTCTCTCCTGATTCTTCCATTGGCATGGTACTCCTGCAGTGCCATCATGCAGCATTACATACGGGGGTCACCGCAGTATTTATGTTTACAACAATTAGAGTGATTGATAACTCCTTGCCAAAATCACAGCATCAACTAGTGGTATCCCCCACCCCCCGAGATCAGGGGCGGATCTAGAAAAATATTTATGGGGTGGCGAGAGGGGGGCAGGAATTTTTGAGGGGTGGCAACATATGGCAGACGTATATATACTGAATTTTATCACGGTTTGATGAGAAATAGTATGTACACACTACAAAAGGGCACAGGCTGCCATTTACCAACTCATACAGACAAACTTTTTAGGTTCATTTGTTTAATTTGTTTAATTTAATCTGAGCAATAGATCTAAAATACATTCTACACAAAAACTCATCTCCCCATCTCACACTTTCACACTGACAACTTTCCCTAATTATTCATATTTAAGCAAACATGAATTTTTATATTTATTTAATGTCTAAGCAATGTCTCTTAAATTTTATAAAAATGTCCGTCTTTGTCATTTGTTGTTCTTATTCATATGTAACTTAGTATATATGCAGCAACAGTTTCCATACCATGTGGACCAGCTCGACTGGAGATCATTGGTGATGCCCCAGGCACTCTCCTTTCCCTTTCACTGTCTGAGCCCTGCACGTTATCTTGTCTCTCGCTTTCTCCCTCCTCATCTTGGTGATGCTCTCCCTCCATATCTTCACCGCTGTGGTGTTCTCCCACCTCCTCCTGTCCCTGGTCGCCTTGGCCTTGTATTCTATCTCTGTCACCTTTCTGTTGCCCTTTTGTCTCCACCTTGTCTTCGTCTTCTCTCTCTCCTTCCACCTCTTCTCTCTCTCCTTCCACCTCTTTTCTCTCTCCTTCCACCTCATATTACTCATATATACATTTTGTAGCCTACTTTACACAGAACAAACGTCAGACCTAAGTAACATTATATGTAGGCTATGGGTAGCAAAATAACGTTCTTCGACCTGATTTTATCATCTCAAAATCAGCATCGCAACTATGCTAGCACTGTGCTTTTGTTATAGTTTCATTTCTTGATAGATAGTTAATCCGTTTTGACCTCTTTCCTCCTGTGTCTCCTTTCCTCACGACTCCTGGCTCCCTCGCTTCACGCCGCTCAGTTTTCCAAACAAATCTGGCTCTTGCCGCTCTGGCGTCATCTCGTGCTGCATTCACTGCGGACATTGGAGATTCACGCTCATAAATTGTCAAATCGGCCATAACTTTTAATTCGTTGCTGCCAACTGGGGTGGCAGCAAGGGTGGCAAGGCTTTCTTTTAGGGTGGCATTTGCCACCCTATGCCACCCCGGTAGATCTGCCCCTGCCCGAGATACAATTTGAAGACGAAAGAAAGTGTAATAGGCAAAAACACTTTTCTTCATGCAGGTTTTGACACGAATAGTATCAGGCGCGCGGGAACCTATTTTTGACCAGGAGTGCTGAATAACAAAATAATGGATGTCTGACGATTTCTCACCCCAGGAAATGTTTCGGATTTTGACAGCTTAATACGTCATTTTAGCGCAGTGTATGGGTGAGAGTGAGAAGTTTTAGAAGAAACATTTAAATGTTTACAGTTTTAGAATATTGACTGGTTGTGTACATATTTCCCACTGCTATGCAGCACTCTACTAACACATATCCATAGTGGATGAGAACTGAACTCTCACAGTTAAACTCTTTTTGTCTTTTGTCAAGTTTTAGAAAAGTCCTGGGCAGCCACAAATTCCACTGTTCCACAATTACGCCACAGCACTCGCCACTCCGACTCCACTGCGCGCACCCTAACATCACAGAAGCGCACTTGACATCATTAGTCTGTTTCAGTATATAGCTATGGTAAATTACTTTTCTGATCGTCAAAACCACACCAGAGATGTTTGGCTTGAAAATATATGCTAATAACCAGGCTGCAATGACTTCGCCAACAATTTCTGAATACCTAAACTTGTGCCTTCTCCACAGCAAATGTGTCCTAAACACGTCACAGCGGTTTCTGTTTTAATTAGCGGTTTAATTGTTAATTGTACTTAACAGGCATTGCCCTCACAGGGAACGGAATTATCTTTAAAGCAACTTTAAAGACACTGAACCAGCGTGTAAACCGTAGTTATTTTCCACACATGAACAGTAAGTAAACTTAACATATTCCCGTATTTCAGGATAATTATCAATTGTGCCCAGTACATGGCACTCTAACACAACAAATGACACAAAAAATGGCTTATCATTCATGCTCATCTCAGCTAAATAGACCGTTGAAAAGTTTCTGTCCCGAACCTCCTTCCAGGATAACTGACGTTGCTTGGCTGACAGGGCTTTTTTAATCCTTCTGTAAAGTTATCGTTAGATGCTATGATGGTGCTGCTAATGTTAGCCGAGTCGCTTGCTAATGTTATTTCAGACTCAGGCTCTTCAGCTGCCCCAACAGAGTTTGCCTCGGTGGTGGACGAGTAAACATCAACTTTAACATCTACAGATGAAATCTTGCTAATTTTAGCCGCATTACTATGCCGGAAGAAAAAATCTTGTATCCCTTTCTGCGACATATTCTTCTCTACAACTAACGTTCCAGTCAACTAGCCTCAACCTGCTCGCTTCTCAGCAAGTCACGTCACTTGACTCGCTTTCACTTTGACCTCTATAGCAGCTATAACAGTTAATTTTTAGTAGGCTATATTCAAACCTATCCATAACTCTTTTTTGCTATTTGCCTCATTATTTGATATACAAAAATATAAATAATGTCAGACAGTGAATTAGTAATTATTTAAAAAATAAAAATGATAAAAATCCAGCCCCAGCCAGCAGGGGGTGCTGCAGCACCCTCAGCACCCCCCTTCCCGCACCCTTGAACAGTATTAAAGTTCGGACTGATAACGAGGACATTAAGTGTAACGATTGCGCGAGAGCTTAAAGGAGAATTCCGGCCAATTTTTACGTTAATCTTGATCGCTATAGCAACGCGAGTACTTTCGATAGAAAAAAACCTCGACCCGAATCAGTGCAGGTAACACGGAGAAGCTGCAGCTACGTACTACAAGCGTCCCCTGAGCTAAAACGGCAGTGGTCGGGGCAAGTTTTAGAGTGCCTTTGTGCCTCTTAACAGACACAAAATGCAATTAATATGTCTGTGCCACATGAACAGGGCCCTTACGCAGGGCTCCAGACTAACTTTTTGCCTTGGTCGCACTGGTGCGCCTAACTTTTTTTATTTAGGTGCACCCAAATTTTTCCACACGTCGCCATTAACGCCACAATTTCAAGGTCACCTTTTTATCACGCTCCATATACATTCATATATATATATATTATGTCAATTATTTTAAACAAGAATAAGGAGTTGGTACATTTTTTATTTTATTTGAAGCATAGTTATACTGTACTCAAAGTCTTATAGCGGGTCTCCCCTTGCTGTCACTCAGATGGCCAACAATTTTAATTTAATTTTGCCTTCTTCCCCTTTGGCCTTGGCTAAACCAGCTTGCCACACTCCCTAGCATCAAAATTCTCCAAACTGGGCCCCTCCACACTGATTCTTATCAGATCTTCCACTAGTCCAGGACTAAAAATCATATATCTGTATTTTTCAGCTGAATGGCGATACACAATATCTCTATCTCTAATATATATATTTTTACAAAGTGGGCTAAATGTTCAGTTTTAAGTCAAAGCCACTTTTCACAAGCTCTTTTATTAAAACAGATGTGATTAAAATAAAATGCAAAGACAGGGTTTCCTGCCCAATTTGAAAATATACAGCTGCAACACATGTAAATTATCTGAAATAAATAGCCTGGGATATATTTAAAAATATATATATCTCTGAGAAAGCGCCTTCACTTGTTTTCAACAACAATAACAGACCCGGATAGCCCAGTAGCTCATATAGGGAGAGAGGGGGAGTGCGATGGACTGAAGCGTATGCTACTCACAGAGTGACGGCTGACTCATTATGAATGGGTCCAGCACGGGTCGAATGCGCTTTGGCGGGTCAGCGGTATTACACACGTCTTGTGTATGAAATGTCTGTATCGTCCCTGGCTGCGCTGCATTTTTATGAACTATGATAATGTGGCCATGGGTCACATCTCTCGCCCAGGTCCAGCAGGCTCCGTCTCACACGCTATTACTCAACGAACTGAAGTTAGTTCCATTTAATAACTTCTTCTATGTTTTTCGCCATGGCGGCTGCAATAACAGAGAGTTACCAGAAACACTGCTACCAATACAGGTTTCCCTCTCATACTTAACAATATATAGCTGTGTTAATAACAATTACAACTGTAGACAAATGTCAGCAGTTTGGACCGGCGGCGCTGTGTCTGTCTGCATGTTGTAGGTGGGCTGTGTGTGAGTGAATGGGGGCGGGGCTGCGCGGAGGAGAGATCCAAACACAGGCACGGCTTTACAGAAGAAATGGGTCACGTAACGCAACATTAAACCATATCGATATAAACGACATCGCTTCGTTAGTGGAAAGGCAGCGGATGCGAGGACGTTAGGTGCATCGGTGCGACCTAGGAAAAATCTTAGTCGCACTCTTACAAATTTTGGTCGCATATGCGACCAAATTGGTCACACTCTAGAGTCCTGCCCTTATGTGTCAACAAGATGCGTTTTCAACTCAGACATTGTTTAAATTCACTTACCCTGGTCACTGTCTCGATCCTGCCGGTAGCTAGTTTGCCCTGCTAGCTGATAGCCATTAGCCGTTCCACCGCCGCTCCGTGGATTGTTATAGGGATGATTATCACAAAAGCCTGGCTGAATACACTCACCGGACGGCAGCTAGCAGCTAACGGCTAACGGCTATCTGGCTGTACACACTCACCGGAGGGCAGCTAGCAGCTAACAGCTACTACCGCACTGTTTTTTTTACGGGGGAATACACTTCAAGACGTGACATGACCTGTCCTCTGGAGGACATAGCCACACCACCGCCGCTCCGTGGATTGTTATTGGGATGATTTTCACAGAAGCCTGTCTGAATACACTCACCGGACGGCAGCTAGCGGCTAACGGCTATCAGCTAGCAGGGCAAGCTAGCTACCGGCAGGATCAAGACAGGGACCAGGGTAGGTGAATTTAAACAATGTCTGAGTTGAAAACGCACATTCTCCCGTCAAGTGTGTTTTTTATAAATCACAACCTTTGCGTGGGAAGTGGCGTACGCACATTTTCAGCCCCATTTTGTGCATACGCCACATTTATAAATGAGACCCCTGGATATTTTTCTCGGGAGTTGGTAGAAACTAGAAAATATATAAAAGGCAAGTGACTATTAGATTTACATATGTTGGGTGGCCACAAACACAACTCCACATGAATTATATTGTTGCTCTCTAACTGCTGAATGTGCAAATAAGCAACTATTTGAGATTCTATTTGACATAGTATGTCAACTTTAATGTAAATGTTTTGTTTATATCTTGTTTCCACTGCCCCCAAGTGGCCAGAAAATCAGTTAATGCAGGGTTAAAGACTCTTAGAGGAGTCCTTGCTGATCACTGTCTGAGTTCACTTGCAGTCAGTCTGAGTGCTCAAGGATTCTTTATCTTTGATTATAATTTGATACACTATTTAAATGTGTGTGTGAAAATAATTAACCATACTGCTATCTATAATCCTAGACTCTCCCTTATAGCACCATGAATGTGAATGAAATCACTACACTAGCTTAAGGGGGTTATCATTATGTCTCCAGCTGTCAGTCATTAAGTTCAGTTATGAATTTCAGTAAGGGAATGGAGCTGGCAGAGGTGCCCATTGCCCTTCTCACCAACTTCTGACAATCTGCTGTAAATTAACTGCATGAAGAGATCTGTGAGAATATTTGCACGAGGTACAACATGCAGATAATCCACCCAACAAATTGTTCATTGTCATGCTTTTATGTGCATATTATTGCAGCAATGTTTCAAAAGGCAGTGGAAGTTCAGAAGATGATTCAATAAAATATGTGAGAACTGAAATCCACAGTGAGATTTCCAGTTTACTCACTAAACGTTATTCACTTGTCAATAGCGATGATTGAGAGCAGCAAATATAAACAGCTGAATATGTCCTATATGACTGTCAGTTAGGCTTTTTTATTACATATCCTCCAGGTTTAAACCATGGCAGCAACACATCAATGCATTCATTCTGAAGCTGTGATTGACCAATTACCTTGCCATGTTTCTTCAGGTTTATATGTTGCATGGGTCCATGAAGAATTGACTGTGTAATGCGATACACCTTTACGATATATTTAACCTCACTAATCAGTTGTGTTGAGGAGATCTTCATCAGTAGCTACAGGGACCATGTAAAGCCTTTCATCCACCTGCTTTTCGTCTCAAATGGTAACAGGTAATTATCCAATTGCACACAATCAACTTCGTTTAACGTTTCTTTAGGACATGTGAGTGTTTGCTGAAGATTAATCATCATTGATTAGAGACCCTGTGATTTGAATCCGTCCCTTCTCCAAATTAGTTAGCCATTGATCTGTGACAGCAATTTCACGCCTGCTATCAACCAATCGACCCGGTCATAATATGTGGCCTCTGCCGGGCTTTTTCGCAACCTGCTCATTCATCAGAGTGCTACCTGCAGTAGCATTTGCCCTTTCTGTGGTCATACAGGATGAGAAAATGTCATGCATCTTCCCCTGCATAAGAAATTTGTTTTTTTGTTTGTTTACAGTGACTTATCTTTAAAGATCGAGCAGATAACATTCCTGCAATTTTAATTTTCCTGTAGCTGAGACTCGGCCTGAGAGCAGAAATTAGACCCTGAGCTCTGGCGCTATATGTGGCACAAACTTCTAGACTCAGTCCTGATTGATTAAAAAGTCTGCTGATTTTAAAAATGTCCGTCAAGTGAAAAATGCTCAGACTGGGTTGATTACCTGAATTATGTGATTTTAGACGCTGTAAAGATTTACCTTTAGTTGTGATAAAATATCTTTGTCTTTCTATACTAATGTACATATGATTATGCTGTAAAAAAAAAACACTTCACCAGCCTGCTAAATTACTGCCCACATCTCCACTTTTTTCAGCGAGTCAAATACTGTAAATCTGGTATCCTGCTTGTTGCCAGCTGTTTTTTGGCAAAAAACATTTGAGCCAATCAGAGCTTTGTAGATGGGATTAAGAATAAATAAATAAAAATTGCCAAGGAAATGCCGACTTTAACACATTGTAAGTTGATAGAAATTATGACTTTAACACATTGTAAGTCGATAGAAATGACAACTCTAAATTTACATATTTCTTTGATCGTTAAGTGGTACTAGCAACCTATATATCTAGTACTAGCAACCTTGTACATCAACTGCTTTAGATCAGTTAGGGCAAAAATATTCTCCAAAACAAAAAAACAGCTAGCATGAACACAATGTCAGACTGAAGAATGGAAATGTAATGGCAAGTCAGTCTGATTATCAGGCTATGACGTCACATATGATGTTTCTGATTGATGACAATAGTGTTCGTTTGTTAATTATGAAGACCATATACTGTACATTAGTGTATTATAGGGCTGTTGTCTTGATGTTTAACCCTGTCTCAGAAAAATTACATTTTTGTATTAGTAATTTGCAACAACAAATACATTTAAATAGAAACCCAATGCTGCTCGGATTACGTGTTTTGTCAATAAGGAAAGGTTATTAATTAACATATTTGGCAAGTTGGAAATGTTGATACTGCATGTTTTTGCTAAAGTTCATGACAACATATTTAATTAATTTTCCTACAGTAGAATATCTGCTCTTACAATATCTGCTTGTCGCAACTAAAGCATGATGAAGCGTTATCTGTGGTTATTTTTAGGCACTCAGAGCACTTGGTTAAGGTTAGAGAAAAAAAATCTTTTAAATATTGAAAAAGGTCAAATGTGACTTGAGGACTGAGGAGTTTACTTTTTTAACCTGTAACCACCATCATTCTTAACCTAACGAAAGTGCTTCTTTTTTGCCTAAATCTAACCGTAGAGATCTGGATATGATTCCCTGTCTGCTGTGTCAAAGTGCTGGGCTTTGTATGCCCACCCTCCACCCTGACATTCTTCCCAGACTTCCATGCGGTACAACAACATAGAATTTACTTCACAGGAAAATGCCTGGCTAAGGAACAGGATCTATAGGGTTCAATTAAATTGCTCATCAAAACATAATTGGCACAACAAATTAGTAACATACTGTATGAAGTTCTAGAAGATAGGGTTGTGGTGTTACAGTTGTGGTTGTCCTGTATCTCTTTGCTTTTACAGTGTGTGTATAAATGTACATTACATCAGGAAATTACATACTGGCGGCAAACTAGATAAACAAACTCACAGTTTGCATACTTGTTTTGGAGATCAGGCAGTAAGGCCTGATCTGCAAGCTTAGATTAATAGTGTCAATTTTGCAAAACATAGATCAAGGGAAAACTCATTGCTCCACAAAACCACATTAAAAAAAAATGATAAAATCCAGCCCCAGCCAGCAGGGGTGCTGCAGCACCCTCAGCAACCCCCTTCCCGCACCCTTGAACAGTATTAAAGTTCGGACTGATAACGAGGACATTAAGTGTAACGATTGCGCGAGAGCTTAAAGGAGAATTCCGGCCAATTTTTACGTTAATCTTGATCGCTATAGCAACGCGAGTACTTTCAATAGAAAAAACCTCGACCCGAATCAGTGCAGGTAACACGGAGAAGCTGCAGCTACGTACTACAAGCGTCCCCTGAGCTAAAACGGCAGTGGTCGGGGCAAGTTTTAGAGTGCCTTTGTGCCTCTTAACAGACACAAAATGCAATTAATATGTCTGTGCCACATGAACAGGGCCCTTACGCAGGGCCCTGTTCACATAAAAGCACAGATAAATGCCAGGCAGATTTGATACATAAATGTATAATGCTCAATTTCTGTGTAAAGATACGCTCTGCTATTTTCAAATGCAGATGGATATGCATCACCAGAGAAAAAACTAACTTTGTACTCTCAAAAAAAACGCCCTTTATGAATTTATTATTTAAACGAATGCATTTTTTCTTCTGATTTCCATTTTCATTATCAAGCAAAGGAAGTGCTGTCCTGCATAACGCCTCATTTTCACCCTCAATATTCCTCAGCCTACTTTCCACTGACAATGAATGGAATCCTGTTACTTGGTGGCTGGTCTCTGAATATGGAAGGATGGAGATATTATTTAAAGTTCCCATGTGTCGATTATCTACCTCAGTATGCCAGTCTCTGAAACGTTTTGATAGCATAGTATAGTAAACGGTTTTGTTCCTTGCGTGGAGTCTAGCTCAACATCATCCTAGTAGCATGATGTTTCTGCCTTTATTAGATGAGTGATGATCTGTTCCTGTTTTTCAACAGGTTTAATTTGTGGCTTACAAACTGACAACTGAATATTTGTCTTTATGCTTTGGTGATTCTTTGCTAACACTTGTCTCACATATCTTTTAATAGAGGCTTGTCCTAGTTAGTACGTTACAATATTAATAATAAGTAACAAGAAAGTACAATACAGAAATGCGTGTTTGAGGTAATTTAGAAACAGTTTTTTCCTTACATAGTTTGTCTGCAAGGGAGCACTGACAAGTTCATTTTGTAGTTAACATGTTCTGCTCAGTGTGAATCTTGGTCACAATTCTCTAATACCCAAATGTAAGGGATCATTATCCCAGATGTTTGTTTATGTTATGTGTTTAAGAAAATGAATATAGGCTGATATACTGTTAGCAGACTTTATAAACTCTCAAGTATTAATATCAGTATCAACCTCTGGTAGATGGTGAGCCCTAGGAAAAGTGCAGATCGTTCACTATTGTCTAAATTTTTTAATGATTGGAACTTATCATGCTTTTGTGAGCCCCATACACATTAGCCATTATTTTGTAATCTACATAACATCTATCATAACATCATAACATCACAGTTCTGTCTAAATCCTTTAGACAGTTCATTGATTTCATGTGAGTGTTTCTGCCATACCATCCAAACCATGTCTGGGCTTTTTATAAGATTTACAGTATATATATAAATCTTATTTTTGGTCTATAGGTCAGGTTCAGCCATAGAAATGTATGCACATGCTTAATTACGGTGTGCTAATCATATAGCACTATGTCTTGCTGTTCTGTCTTGGGACGGTTGCTCGTAGAGAAGGTAATTGTAGATCTCAGTGGATTCATATTTTTATTTTTTAAGTGTTGTCATGGCATTCGTTCAAGGAAAGTCCCCTAATGCCCTCCAGAGCATAGTTTAGATGTACCATATGCTAGGTTGCGGAGGTTACTGTACCTGACAACTTTTGTTGTTGGGATAAGGTGATTGGTCAATAAAATACTCTCACACTCTGGTAAAGATTTATGAAGCATATTGTGTCAAAATATTAGTTTGTGCACCTAATACAAATTTATTAAACAATCAGCAGTATGCTGCAGATTTCTCATGAACTCAACCACCCCGTAGACTGAGAGCTGTTATTGAATGTGCTATGTTCACACATGGTGGTAGATTTTTCTCTGCGTATGAACTGGTTGAGCAACTTTCATGGAATAAATTGGCCACCATGTTTGGATTCCTCATTCCTTTTTTATTATGTCTGTGGCTAACACTCCATTAGCAGCCTAACACTGAGCTGTGTTCCGTTTGTTTTTGAACAGCCCAGCCTTTTGGGTTTTAGCTCCAGCTCAGGGTGCACATCTTTTGTTTTATTTCTGTGGTAAAGGCAAATCTATCTGACCATAGTTTTTGTGATTTAGTATTGTTCTGATATATTTTGTATACAGTATTGTTATTGTGATTTAATCTGTAATTATTTTAGATACATTTATTGCTTTATTAATGGGGCCCTGTGGAGTTTTCTTGTAAAACAAAAACGCCAAAATTTACATTTCCATTCAGTGTTACTTATTAAAACACATTGTATGTATCCTTGAGTAAACGTGTCAAATGCATTTCCTTCCTCATAAAACAAAGTAGATTTTTTAGTTAAAAAAACAATTCACAGTATGTAAATGTAGTTACTTTTCCCATGTGATTGCATTAGACATACAATATTATATAAATAAATAAATATATATATATATATATATATATATATATAAATGAATCGATTTTTGGAATTCTATAAATCGATTTTGAATCGGTAGAGCTTGAATCGCGATTCAAATGTGAATCGATTTTTTTGCACACCCCTAGTACTTAATAAGACACATACCAACATACCATCACAAACATATCTAGCCTACATACAGATAAAATGATGCATTTGCTTGTCATTGAGGTTTTTTTTCTCTAAATAGAAACATCCACTTATTGTAGCTAGTTTTATATCTAATTTAGCTCACAATTATTAAAGGTGCTATATGTAACTTTCAGTTTGTGTTGATTCTAGTGGCCGCTTTGGACAAAAGCAGTAGTGTTTTTACCACACCTGATGTCGTAAAGGTCTTTTCTTTACGGTGCTTTATTAACCATTGTATATTACTGAGTTAGCGTTACCATGAGGTCATAGTTGCAATGAATATTTAGCTTAGGCAGAAAATCTTTCATTTACAATAAGAGAATACGTTACAGATGCATCGTTGCATTTCAAGTGTTGTATACGGTGGATGTCACATGAGATAAACCGGGTATCACTGTCACTGTGTCACAAGCCAAGGTATTAAGAGTTTGTTGTAGCAACCAACGTAATAACTTAGATTTATATAGTGCATTTAATGAAACCCAATAATGCTTTATAGAAGTACAGGGGGACAAAGAAAATAGTAGGCCAACACAAACTGAAAAGAAATAAAAACCGGGCACTAAATGGAAGGGGGGCGTAATTTAATGTTGGCTACTGACGTAAAACCACATTGTGCACTGTAAAGTTATTTTATGAATGAAATAGACTTATTACATACCTGAGGGACAATTCAGGGTGGGTTTTGAATCATTTACAATCCCGTAATTGTCTCCATCTGTTGAAAGTCTAACCGAGACAGACTCGGGTTTCGGCCGTCGTCTGTCTTAGCGTTTTAGCTTTTAGTTGTTCTTCTGCCCCAGTATCAGCCATAACTACAGCAGACAACGTCTAAGATAAAAATAAAAATACAATTAGGCCTATATAAAGATATCTCCTGCTACCCTTTACCTGGCTGGATACTCACTAACACAGGCTTTTCCGGTGTTACACTGAAATCTGTGACCCTTCAGAATGTGTGCTCTGTAGCGCCGTCTACCTGCCGTAAATCATTTTGTGACTTTGTGGGGAAAAATCAGACCCGGGCAAAGGCATTAGGTGCTTTCCGACCGGATAGTACATGTACTTTTTAGAGGAAAAGTACACTTCTAAGCAGTTCTAAGAACTACTCTCCCGCAAAATCTTTTTTTCCGTTTGCATTCCCACTGGCCAAGTGGCCATAGGGACTGGTAGGAGGGGTAAGGGAGTGACGCAAGCACGGCAACGGTCTTTATAGCATCGTCACTAGACCTTAGCGCCACATACAACAACAACAACAAATGATGCTAATACATGTGCACTTTTCCTATATTAAATGCACATCCATTCTCGTAGTAATTCACGTAATGTTTTACTCAACACAGACGGGGTTTTATTATACTCGGAACAGACCCCGCCTCTGCCTGCTGCACTGTGTGTGTGTGTGTGTGTGTGTGTCTGACGGCCGGCGAGCCGCAGGACACGCTTGTGGAGTTTAACTCCGAAAAGACAGTTAACCACAGGTTCCCGTTAATCTTATGATGGACATGTGTTGTGATATTTAAACAAACGAACCGTCAACGGCAAAATAAAAGCCTCTTATTTACGAGAGCGGTCTGAGAGACCTCCAGCTTACAGCGAGGTGTCTGAGCAAGACTGGCCGAGCGACAAGCTAGAGGCCGGGGCAGGCGCTTGCTGGCTGTCGCCTCACTTCATGGAGCTTATCAACTCCGAAAGACTTTGAAGCAAATTGTCAATTCTGCATCAATTTGCGCAAGACTGCCTATATTCGAAATCTAAACAGTTAATTTATTGCCTAAAACGTTGTCAGAAGTGAATTTAATGATGAATAAGATGGTGAAAATTGTTAAAAATGTCCCGTTGTTGGTTGTTGCTCTGTCTGCAAGTTCCGAGTTGGCAGGGGGCGTTACTTATAAGTTCGACCAATCAAGTACACCTAGAAAAAGGGAAAAGACCCTGCTCTGAAGTAGGAGCTAAAGAAGTACGCTACTGAGGCCAGAGGAACTTAAAAATCCCCAAATTTTTCCTGTCGGAACACGACAAAAAAAGTGTTCAAGGAACGTTTAGTTCTAAGAACTGCAAAAATCCCTCTGGTCGGAAAGCCCCTATTGATAAAAACTATATAAAAATAGCGTTCTTTTCACTGTAAGTCTTGTTTGCAGTTACAGGTCATTTATGATCATCAGATGAAAAATTACACAGTTTCAGAAACATTTAAAAGTTACATATACAGTAATTACTTTTAGTCAAGTATAATCAGCAGCGGCTATCAATAAAACCTACATTGTTGTCCAGTTGAGGATTTAACAAACTGCTGGTAAATCCTGTCTAACACAATGTAAAAATGTTGACGTCTGACTGAGGAGTCCTGATACTGATGACATCCGTGCACTTTAAGTGTTCGAGCTAATTTAAGCTTCACAGACTGATGTGATAAGGTGCTTCACAGCCCCGGGGTTCTGATTCAATGCTGTCAAGTTGATACACCTAGGGCAATGATCTGATGTGGGAGATTCTGACTATTATTCACTATCTGCCAGCTGCTGTCTGTCATTTACACTTGACAACTACCAAGCTAGCTGCTAGCTACTTGTCTGAAAATGATATGTTGCAGTCATTTAAAATGTTTATAATGATGCCAGGGCTCTGATCATTGGTAGATAATGAAACATACCTTGTTTAAAGGCTAGGGTTTACAGATCATTCCACGTGTGTCCCCTTTTAAGAGACTATCTGAACAATTATGCAACTATCAAATATATACACCGAGCAAGTTGTTTAGTATGCTTCCCCACATGGAAAGATTCTACTTCAGTGTCATTAATCAAAAACCCAAGAAATGAACTTTGGCATCCTGCTTGCTTTGCATTAAATTAAACATCACCAAGCTCAGAAACTCATTTCATGGCACATTCCCTCCCACTTCTACTGGGTCAATATGGAACATTTCTCTGTACTGCCGCTTTGAGCCCTTCTGCTTACTCACTATTTATCATCCATACTTGACCTCTTACTTTGCTCAAAAGGCCCAAAGCACACTGCACATTGACATTCTCATATGGAAACAGTTGAGGGGAAATCTGTCTGTCTGTCTGTCTTTCAATAATTCCTCTTAACAAAAAAAGTGAGATGTGTAAAAAAAAAGTGATGTTATTATTACTTTGTTGTATGTCACCAAAACTGCTGACTGATATTATTTGGTGTCAATTTTCATTCTGTCACATTTTCAGCATGGGATAAATTTATAGTCATTAAAGGAAATTCTCATGAATATGCATCCACACATTGCACTGAATTACGAAAATGTTTATGGACAAGGGATTACATATCCATGTGTAGTGGGAAACGGATAGCTTGGAATGACAAAGGCACAGAAATCATCAACCCTGCTGTAACCCCTAACTGGAGCTGTTTAGTCTCTTTTAACCAATTGTTTTGGTCGTATATACAAATTCTGCATATACAAATTCTGCTCATCATCCTGTTATGCCGGGTACACATCGAAACACTGTATGAGAATTAAGCCTACTTTGGGCCTGATTCCCCCCTCCCGACAACAGTCAGCAAAGCCCCAATTGTTTGATGGTTTTAAAGATATCTTTCCAGAATTTCCTGTGGTGTGAGGTATGTTAAGAGTGTTTTTTACATCTACAGATCTGCATGTTGACTATTTACGATCCAATATCCTGTTGTGAGTGGGGAACGCTGGGGACAGCCATGGACGCAGTCTACTCTTGTTGTACCCCAACCGGGCTTCCATCGTTGCTCGTATGGAGCTCATAACGCTAATCAGCGGATCACGAAGGGAGAGAGAGGGTGGGGAAAACAGGGAGTCGTTACAGAGCTAACAGCTACAGTGCTCCATGGCTGTTGTTAGCTCCATGGTTGGCGCACGTACACTCACCGTGGTGACCTGGCTTCCGCACAAGAGTGTTGCTTAACGTTAGCTGTCCCGACCAGGACACCTTTGTTTCTAGTGGGTACTAGTAATTCAAGACAGCCAAAATCACCATAAATCTAGGTGTGTTATGTTGAAATTTGTTTTATTTTGTAAAGTGTCCCGCTGCCTGCCTGGCTTAACACATTCGCTAGCAGCTCGCGGAAGAAATAGAGGAGACCCTGAAACGATCGCTGCAGTGCACGGGCCAGTGCGGCCGCTTTGTGCCTGATCAAAGCCGGTGTGGCCCGAGAGATTGGATAACATGGGCGCCAAAATGATGGCGCTTCAGCGTGCGGTGTGTTTTTGGCGTTAGTGTGTGGTGTGCTCTTCTGGCCAAATTGTTGTTCTCCACACACAATAGGAACAAAACTAAATTTTATCAATAATGTTATGTGTGGGGTCTCTGTTATTTTCAACATTTGTTTGATTTGAAAAATCTTTTAGTGTGGGTAACAACATCATTAGCTGCAACAAGAAACTTTTCCTCGCAAAGAGGTCTGATATACCCAGTGTACACTACAAGCCCAAAGGGCAGAAAGACAAAGTTAGCAACTAGATGGTTAACAAAGTGAAGCATCTTGCAAACTAGCAAGCGCATCTAGCAAGACAGAAAATATTTTTGTCAGGAGTTGGAACTAAAGTAAAAGCAGGATAAGTTTGGGATTTCTGCCAGGTGGCCAGAAACACTATATGATTATAAGTGCTAATGGTGCTCCATGTCTGCTGGATTTTTTGCCAACACGTCAGCTATACATACTGTATATAGCTGACATGTTGGCAAAAAATGATAATATATCACTATGTGTCAATCTCAGCTTGTTGTTGAGTGTGTCTGCCCCCAAATGGGCCAGACAATTTACCGCAGCTTTTAAAGTACCCCTATAACACACTGAGCCCCTGATTATTAGACAGGTTTCAATGTAAGAGTTGTTTCCCCTGTTGATTTTAAGACTGCTTATGAAATGTCAGTGCTTTGCAGAGGCACTGATCAGAACACTGTGTAGGATTATTCTCTGTTCCAATGTGATAAATAACTGTATTCCTGGAGAGAAAGGCGCTCAGACTATCCCATTATTGTGACGCATATGCACTTTAATTGTTTGTACGTAGGTGTTGAAACACTGAGCCCTTGGTGAGAGGTCTTTCAATAAGTGGTGCCAACCTCTGTGTCTGGAAGTTGTCACTTAATAAAAGTATGTTTTTATGGGTCCATTACCAACCTTTGTTGTACTTACTTGACCCATTCTCAGTCAACATGGGTAGAGCCACAAAATATGCACATGAGAATTAGTTTTTATTCACAGTAGATTGATCTCTCACACAGGAAAAATACCCTCAGTAATGTTATTAAAGATAAGGAACACATTAAATTGTTAGTTAATAGGTTAGTCCATCGCACGTCTGACAGCAATTAATGAGTTAAATTGACTGAGCTCAGTCTCACCTTCCATTGTGAAATTACACAGAGGATATTACAGAAAGGCTGTTTTCCATCACAGAGAAGACACAGGGTCTCCTAAGCAGATGGAATTTTTAATTAACACAAAGTCACTGACTCTGTTAAAACATTAGGAAGCCTTATGAGAGCATTCACAAATCAGTCTTATGTTGTTGATACTCAATTATACAATGTATAGGTCAAATTATATAAAATATATTTCACATTTGTTCCATTAAAGATTTAAAGTTTATAGCAAAAACTTGTTAGGGTAAGGATTTTCTGATTGTTACATGTTACATTGATAGAGTAAAAGCATTTTAATCAGAGTCAACGGTGTCACACTGACAGTTGTGGTGCGATTATCTACAAAGACAAAAGGAAAGATTTGATTAGCTGTGCATTTTGTCGGGGCAGCACAAACTGAGGCAATGCCATTTTCCCCCAAGTTGAAAATGTTTCAATTTGACTGACAAATTTGTGCTTTTTTTCCAGAATCAATCTACTTCATAAACATAACAGGAAGTAAGTACGTATAGGGAGACTCTAGGGAAATAACAGAAATAACTGGAGTTCCTGTTGAGTTCTGAGATGAGCTCACACACACACACACACACACACACACACACACACACATATCTAGCAAGTTCTAACAGGAACCATTTCTATGTAGAGGTGGTTATTTTAAACAGAATAAAATTGTATGTAAAGAACATGCAATATATATCTAAACACTAAAACGTGAACCAGATTTATCAATCATTAGGACAGACTTGCTTATCCTGATCAAAAGTTGAACATTGGCCATATTTGGAGTGATAACATGTTTATGCCAACGCTTCCATGTATACCCATGTCTCAAAGTACAATCACCAGCAAAGTCTACAAATTATCAAATAATACATTTGAGGAGCAGCATAAAACCAGTCAAACATTTAATGTGTGTAGGTGTGTGGGGGGTATTCAACAATAGCATGCATGCTCAATAAACGTTCAATGGGGTAATAAAGCTAAAAAATCCTTTGCTATTCATTTTTATGCGATAATACATGCAGTTTGAATGTAGGTTATCGTCTCCTTCTGCAACAGAGCGCTTCCTGGACGTGAGCCCGAGCCTCTCATTCACAGATGCTCGGCATGTGAGAGCTGAACAGAGGGCTCCCAACACAGAGGCAAACTGAGGGCAATTGCTCAGTGTGAACACTGTAAAGTAACTCATCAGCAAAACAGCAGCCTGCCACCCCAGGACAGCAACCTGGTGTGCTCAGGTCACACTTTTTAAGAAAATTACAATGGAGTGTGCAATCTGTGAGGAATCTGTAGAGCATAATCCTGTTCATCAATTTGAGTATCCCTAGGAACAACCCGGATCTGCCCTTGGGAGGGCATGATGTCAGCTGACAGCTAACTGTCGCTAAGTCTGAATTATCAATAAACTGGGTTGAATGTCAATTTGTGAGTGTAGTTTTTAGACTAAAGGTCAGTTTGTACTGCATTGTGCAGATGTTTGCATCAGAACATTAGTTAAAGTCATGGCAATGCTGAAGTTACAACGTCTAGCTTCTAGAGTATGATGCATACCCAAGTGAAATGAAAGATGTGGTTAGAGTATAGTTCTGAGAGGCATTTGCATCACATCCTTTATATTTAACTAGACCACTTGAGATACAGAGCACAGAAAGGTTTTTTTTTTTTTTTTTTTACACATTTTTGGTATATAACGAGATAACTGAAGAATTAACACAAGGACACATAATTGTGGATTGTTTTTCAGTTTGTGTGTGAAAATTAACCATTTTAAATTGAGTTTACTGAAATACACCGTAACAAACGTATTCAAAATCACATCAGTTGTATTTATGATGGGGAGAATGATGGGGAGAATAAATATTAAAAATCAACATATTGCCTAAATTCATGTATTTATTTCAATATATCCTTCTCGCGCAACCCGCAGAAATCTTTAAGAAACTCACACCACTTTTCAGGAAATTTATATGGAGTATGAAATGTCCTTGAATCTGCTTATCTCTGTTTTATCTTCCATTTGATACTGGGGGGCTGAAATGTACAAATCTTTATTCGCTTCGGATTCGGCCGAATATTGGGCTTTTTGACGGGGTTCGGTTTCTGCCAAACCTTAGAATTTTTTTTCCACCGAACCCTACGCTTGCACTACACGCGCTACGCTGGTTGACGTAATGACGCCGCCGTTGATTACGGAAAGGTGTTTACATAGGTGGACCGTTCAATGCAATAGGCTGTGAGAAAGTGAAAATGGAACTCATGAGCAGAACAAGTGTTGTTTGGCAGTACTTTCAGTCAAAAGAAGGTGATTCAAGTCGAGCTACATGTTCAATTTGCAATGCTGATTTGTCTTGTGGTCGCAAGGACCCTAAACAATACACAACATTGCCGCTGTTAAAACATTTGCGTATGAAATATCCGAAAGAATACGGGTTGTGCATGAAGGAATTTACAGACAGCAGCCAAAATGCAGCAACTTCAGGTATGGCAAAGGAAGGAGATAGGTTAAACATAGGCCTATGGTTATTGTCAAAATAGTTTTTCCCACTTGTCTTCCTGGCATAATGTTGCCTATTCTTTTTTTTACAGTTAAAATAAAATTAAATGAAAAATACACTGCTGTGGACGTTGTTTACTTCATTAATGTGTTTACTGTGTTAATGGACTGAGGATGGGAGTAGGATTCAGTTTCGGATTCGGCACAATCTTAACCAATGGATTTGGTATTCGGCCGAACCCCAAAAATCTGGATTTGGTGCATCCCTACTATTTAGCAAACACAATTGAAAACTATAATGTTCTATTTTTCTTCTGGAGATGCTCCATCATGGATGGACATGAAGTCATGCTCCTTTAAGGTTCCATTGCATTTGTACCTATATTCAGCTAAGATAAAGTACTTAAGAACACATACTGCTCACCCTAAAGTTCTTAATATGATTAATGTATGGTATGAGGTAAAAGAATATATGAAAATATTGGACTCTCTGTCTCAATTCCGCTCCAGTGTGGGGCAATGTTTCGTTTAAACCAGGCAAGCTGGATGCAGGATTCCAGATATGTCCAAAGAAAGGAATAAGTAAAGTAGGTGACCTCTTTAAAGAAGGGATTCTAATGTCCTTTGAAGGAATCTCTCTAAGGTATGACATTCTAAGGAAACATTTTTTTTTTATAAATATCTCCAAGTGAGAAACTTAATTTCTTCTATGCAAAACAAATCAGTCGGGATTCCTGCACTCTCATCCTTAGAATAAATTATAACAAACAAGTGCAATGAGAGGAGTTTGATTTCGTCGATATATATCTGGCTCTAAAGAAAAAAGTAACAATAACCAGACGTGAGACATGGAGGGCAGACTTAAAAGAAAACGATTGGAAAAGACCTGTGACGCATCTCAGAAACAAACAGCAAACTCTAATTTGAAGCTACTCCAAAAAATTGGCTGATGCAGACATACACAACTCCCTTTAAATTAAATGCAGTAATAAACCGGACCTTTGTTTAAAATGCAATGAGGCTACAGGAACATTTATGCACTGTGTCTGGGAGTGTGACAAAATTAAAACGTTCTGGAGGGAGGTGATCAATAAAACCATGTTCATCTTGTCTGTGAACATTCCACTTGACCCTAAGAAGATATTGCTGCACCTGTATCCAACAAATCTGAATCTGAAACCCCCCAGAATATAAAGGTATTGATTTTGCTATACTACAGGCAAACAAGTTGTAATTGCAATGACAAATCAATAAAAACCTTGTTTAAAAAAAAAAAAAAAAAAAAAAAGTTGTAAACAAGTTATGGCCTATAATACGCCCCTCATGCCCCTATTTTTTTGTGTCTAAATCAAGCGTCAATCCAGGCCTTAAAAGTGAAGAAAATGAGGAAGTGCCTTAAACTGGCATTCTATCTACAGTAATTTCCAGCAGAGAGCAAGTCCACTGGCTCCAAAAACAAGTCTATGAGAAAATGACCCTACTTCTCACTCGGTTTAATACCTCATTAAACATGTTTCTAACAAGTTTATGGTCTCAATCGCTAGTTTCAAGTATTCTTCAATACAGCATGATTTTTGTAAATTATGGTCCCATTTATTTTAAAAAAAGACGATAAAGCAGGGTGCAGGAATGTTTTAGGGGTGTGGCTACACACCGACCTGTCAATCAGGATAGAGGCTTAGCAATGCGTATCCAGGACACTGGGTTCATTAAAATAGATGTGAACTTGTTTTTGATGTTGTCCATGTTTTCGTCTTAAAACTTTGACCTTCTTACTGTGTGTTTTACATTTTTTATTCTGGTCATCTAAAAATGTCTTGTTCGGTACCACCAAAATTCCCTTAGCGTTTTAGCTTAGCACAGCGCCATGGGTACCATACACGACACTGGCTTAGCCGCATCATCCTCTCCAGCTTATGCCAATGGCCAGAATGGCCGAAATGCAAACTCCTGGCTTCAAAACGGCAGTCCACAAACCAATGGGTGATGTCACTGATTCTACGTCCATTCTTTTTACAGTCTATGGTCTAAATGGAAGCATAGAGTCAGTTCCCATACCAGGATAGTGCTTTTTTTTGTCACAATACTGGGAGTATCTACTTTTTCTGCAAAACTTGTCAACAATTTTGCTCGAAATGAGAATATTTTGGAGTAATGGCTAAGCTGTTTTAGCCTGATAGAAAATGATCATACCAGCCTTTGTTGTTTTGTATTCTCTTTGGTTAAAAACTGAATTTAATGGTGGGATGCACATGACATCCCGATGGGTCGTGTTAGCTTCGGTAGGAACAGTGTTCTTTGCTTTAAGGCTCACAAGCTCATGCAAATGTAGGACATAACAAAACAGACCCCAGTCATTCATGTACATGATCTGGAACCAGATAACGTTCTAGTTGACCATTAACACATGAAATATAGTATTAAAACAATTGCTTGCGTAAGGTCCACCAAATCATTTGCATTGCAAACAAACTGAAAAACTTTTGAAATTGATGTGACTTGAACTCTGGGAACGTTTTTCAGTCACCAAAGTAGCTTGCCAGCTTTTACCATGGGAGTGCAGCCTATGGTGCTGTGATGAGAGGCTCACAGTGCTCACAGGGTCTGTGCTTCTTGCAGAGAGAACACATTTCTCTTAACAGCTTGGCTGAAATTGGACCACCAGATGGCATCTCCGAATCTCTCCCGACACTTGGTTAAGAGCCGATGCCTGTGGTCTACCCTCTCCAGAACCACAGCTCTCATGTGGAGTGGAATCAATATTTGATTTCCTCTTTTAAGTCGTCCACTTGAATATTTTTTTCTCCATAAACACCTTTAAGGAAGAAACAGCAGTACACAGCAACATGTATGCAAGTAAGGATACTGAAAGGCACTGCTTGAGTTAAAGTATACAGCAGGTGTATCCTTTTTAAACAGGTGTGCCTGAAGTCAAAATGTTCAACACAACACAAGGGCTTGGGATGGTACATTACTAGCGATTGACAAATGTCTCCATGTCTACCAAAATCTTTGAACCTTTTGAAAACACAACAGCCAAGAGATAATAGGTCTATTTTGTGAATTCTGATTTACTGTCAATGTAACAAAAGGAAAACTGTCTTCCAAAAATTGCAAAAGGGAGAGCTGTTATCCATGACCAAACATTCTTTTACATTGAAAAAAGACCAAAACAGAAAGATACATTCCCATGTGTTGATCTAGAATACTAAAATGAAGACATATCTTATACATGTATGATAAGCATCAATTATTTGAAATGCTTTTGTAATTTGTCAAGTGGGTTGGAGTTGTATATCATTGTATGCTGTGTGTTTATATTGCATGTATGTCTATTATTAGTCATTGGCATGTTTTTTATTCCCTTTTGCAATGACTTTTACTTATTGACCCCAACATTACAGGTGTTGAATAATTATGTTCACCTTTTCAACAGCCAGCTTCATGGGTGTGTGGGAAACAAAAAACCAATTTGTGATGATGTCCGTCGAGGCAGAGGACCAGAATGGCAGGTCTGGGACTAAGAGCTACTGAAGCACTATGTGTTGACAGATCTCAGTGTTGAATGCTAAGAGGGCCAAAGCAACCAATGCCTGTCAAACACTCTCATGCAAATGCTTGACCCTCAGTGCCAAACACAACATTACTAATTAAACACTGTAGCTATGTAAGCCAGTAACAAAATGTCAGCCAGTAGATAATCATCAGTCAACATATAATAAATTGTGTAGGGAAATAAAGACTGAACTTCAATCTGGAACTTTATCAAGAGTGCCTGCAATAGTCAGTTTTTGGATACAAAGAAAACATGAGAAAAAATAGCAGGTAGGCTACATGCAGTAGTTACTGACCCGTGAGCTCATGGTTCAAACAAAGAATATGTAATGATGAACCCACAAAAATTATCCAAATTGCAGCTTTTACACTTCTTTCAACTCAGTGTGTTGATTTACAGTCCTTAAATGTTCTATATGGTTCAGTATCACCACTCCCATCAGAAAACAGGACAAGTTCAGATAAACCCACTGTTTGATATCTAGCAAGGACCAAACAGCAGACAGACAAGTTAGCAAGTAACTGGTGAAGAAAGTTAAACATCTAGCAGCTAAGACCCAGATGGCTAGAAACATGACCAAATGAGTGCTTATTTTGTCTGATGGATATGTAAATATAGCTGCTTGCTAACATGCCAAAATATCTTTGTAAGGCAATAAAATGTTCTAGCTGTGTTTTGGTCGCTTGTTCTGCAGTTCTTTTGCCTCCAAGTAAGGTTGGGCAATATGGACAAATACTTCTATCCTTATCCCGCTGTTTTTTTGTTGCAATAGAAACAATATAGAAAAATATATATATGATAGAATTTTTTTGGTTTTGATATGTATTGTCATATTGCCCAGCCTCCAAGTGGCAAAACGAACATATAGTAATGCACCTTTAACACCCATTCCTCTGGTGCACAACTGAAAAATTTGAAATTGAAACTGAAAAAAAAGCCTCCACCACAAATAGACTCTAATTCTGTGCTGTGAAACACTGCTGGCAGTGCTGTTTTTCTGTAGTACTACATGCATCTATGACTTGAACATACTGACTTGATATCAAGGAACATGTAAACAGACAGCACTCTCAACAGTGTTGTGTTGTTGAGGGCCTCCACTGCCAATTTGGCTGTGTGCCTGACAGTGACTGCAGGTCAGAGCATGTTATTGATTGTTTTTTAGATGTAATAGTGGAAAGTGATGGGATCAAGGAAATGAACACTTGTGACTTCTAGTGCCGCTGCAGTAAATAGAACATTGGGAAAAACCCACTTTTTTTTCATTTAATAATAATAATTTATACTTTTTATTGATCCCCAATGGGGAAATTACAATTTTTTCTTTTCACCCTGTTGTTAGAACACACTACACACAGGCCTGAAATACACATGCTCATGTCCTACATTGATAAAATATGGACATAGTCTCTGAAGAGGCACTGATTTGGCACTTCTGCATTGGCTTCGTTATTCAGCACGGAGACTACATATATATTTTATACAGTCTATGGTTATAACCGACCAGTCTGACGTGTGTAGAGATCTGTATGGTGATACTTTAGCAGTCTGGTGGTGTTTTTTAGGCAATTTGAATGAAAGTAAACAAAGTACAGCCATGTGTAATGCCACTGCGCTCTGGGCCGGCACTGACTGGCTGAGTCCCGATCAGCCACAGCCGCCGTTGTCTGGTCAAGTGGAAGCTCCGTACAATGCGAAATAACGCTAGGGCGACTCCTACAGGAGCGGAACTTGATAACAAACGAAAATTAAATCTGCTCTTATCCTACACTTGTAAAACAACGTAGTTACAACTATTGATATCAGAATTTTCTAAATCGATATTGAATTGAGGAAATTGCAGTGCATTGATCAATTGATTTTTTTTACCCAGCCCTAGTGACAATCCATCTGACAAGTCATGCCACCAATTATAAAACACACTCTCTTGTACAAACCTTCCAGATATTGATCGAGTGTTTGTGTGGACTTTTCTGAAACTGTACTGTAGTCGCCACCCCTCCACATGTACAACTACTAATCAGAGGAGTAGCAGATTAGCAGGAAAGCTTATGTAAAAAAGGAAATTGTGTGTAAAACGACGACCAAAATGACCCATGTATGAGAAAGTATTGTTAAGTGATTCAATAAATAGAGATTTTTATTTAACTCTGCCATTTGTGTTTATTGGAACACAACCAAGACATCCCTGAATCTTTCTTTGCAGTGCTGGGTGTGAATTTTGCCCATGTGCCACGTTTAGGTCCCTTCAAAAGGGGGAACTAAAGTTGAAATGTATTTTTAGAATTAGCATCATAAGCACTTTTGAAACACTGTTAATTCAGCAGCAATTGATTCTAAACTCCAGTTGAATGCATTATCCACCAGAAAGTGCAAAGTTTGAGCTACTGTACATGTCATGTATGCCACTAAAGAAAACCAACATGAACACAGGAGAACATGCAAACTCCACTTAGAAAGAACCAACCAAAGATTTAGATTCAAATCCAGAACCTATGGCAATGCTCACCACCAAGTCTAAGTGTTACTTTACTTAGGAGTCATCCTAATTCACCCCTCTACCCTTGCCGTTTCAACACCAAAACAACATAATGACAATTATGACGGGAGCAAAAGGGAAAGGGGTAACAGCTGTTCATTTCCAGTTTCCAATCAACACTTTTTAAAGCAAGACCACGATCGTTCCATAACCTTAACCACATGTTTATTATTGTAACCATGACAACTGAGCTCCCCTAACCTCATCGACATACAGTAGTCATTTTAACCAGTGAGGACCCAAGTGCAGTGAGAGGCAGGAGACTGAAGAAGCATTTAAGGAGTTGTATTCTCTTCGCAAAATGAAACACACTACAGCCAACAAGGCTACGTATCTAAGTAAATCTGTGGCGCAGAAAACAACAAACAGAAGTAAGATATACTGTACTTTTCTCTAGTATTCACACATGAAAATGGAATCAACATTTGGCAAACTTGGTGTATTTATATATATATATATTTAATAATAGGCGTGTGCAAAAAAATCGATTCACATTTGAATCGCGATTCAAGCTCTACCGATTCAAAATCGATTCATAGAATTTCAAAAATGTATCCATATTTTTTAATAAAAAAAAAATATATATATTTTTTTTATTTTATTTTTATTGTATGTCTACTGCAATCACATGGGAAAAGTAACTACATTTACATACTGTGAATCATTTTTTGAATCGAGAATCGTTTTTGAATCGAAAATTTAATCTTGAGCCTAAAAATTGATATTGAATTGTGACATTTTCTGAATCGTGCACCCCTATTTAATAATATAGAATTGAAACTCCAGGAGAACAGCAGGAAGAGGGTCAGGAAAATCAAAAGGGTTGGCAAGGAGGGGATGGACAGTATATTTGATCATTTATCAGAATCATATAATTTATAGCATATATAATATGTCTTCTATCTTGTTTATAATAGATTATTAGTGTGTTTTCTTGCAAGAATTGCTCATGCCGCGAAAAAAACAAAACATCAGCACAATTGCTCCAAATGGGCACCAAGGAAGCAGGCAGCGTTTAAGTGGCCAGTGTTAACCCGGTGAAAGATAAAACTACTCAAATGACAAAAAGGAGTACACACATTATGAAAAAAGGAGAAATAATAGAACCATCTGAGAGAAGCATAAGGAAACAATGAAACTTAAAGTGCCCATATTATGAAAAAATCACTTTTTCTGGGATTTGGGGTGTTATGTTGTGTCTCTGGTGCTTCCACACACATACAAACTTTGAAAAAAATCCATCCATGCTGTTTAGAGTGAGATACAGTTTCTGAACGTGTCCTGCTTTCAGTCTCTGGGTGAGCTGTTCAAAATCGGCACGGCTTGTGACGTCACAAGCCGAAACGAGCAGGCTAACCGCAACCATTAGCTCGTTAGCATGCTAACGCTAATGCTAACGCTAGCATGCTACCTCGTTCTCAATAGCAAAGCACTGCTACAACACACACAAGTTCACTATAATCTACAAAAGAACTACTTCCATGTGCGCCCTCATTTAGAAGTCTCCCAGCTAATCCTGCCTTGTAACTGACCGAAGTTGTAGAAACAGCCTGTCTTTTACTGTCTATGGAGCTAGCTAGCTGACATGATCTACATCTGAGCTACTGGGCATGTGCAAGTGTAATCAAAGATAGTACAGAAGAAGAAGAAGAAAAGAGGTCTCACTCTGTAGCTAAAACAGAGACCAGGTGAAAAGAGGATCTGCAGCAGTGAGAGAGAGCACTGCAGTACAACAAAAATATGGTGTTTTTTTTTAAATTAAACCATGTAAACCTATTCTGGTACAACCTTAAAATACAATTATGAACCTGAAAATGAGCATAATATGGCTGCTTTAAGTTTCAGTTGCCGGAGGAAACAAAGGTTTGTAGAGCAGCAACAGCAACAACATTACATAAACTCATACTGAGTAAAGTTTAGAAAGAATAAAGATTCAAGAGATGTATTTGTCACATACATTAAAATAAAAAATATGAATATTGTGAACAGGTGTATTAATAAAGTATTAACGTTTTACAAACGAACGAGTAGCCTAGTTGTTTCCATGCAGCCTCTCTAATCTGCTGTCCACTATATTTGCTCCATATGTGGACAGCACAGTATGTGTATTTGTGTATGTGTAGAAGCTCAGCCCCGACACAGAGCAGGAGAGGCTGCAGCGTGCTGATAAATACAGTTTTTAGCCCCGGGGCACGTTTGCGATGAAATCGGTAGTAGCCTACTAGAAATTAATATTTAATATCTATATTCTCATATTCTCATTATAGACACCACCGCTGATTATCCCTGTAACAATTTGTCCACAATTAAGTATATTGACCATACATGGTCTGGTTTTGATCTAGTATGTTCGCTGTTGACCTAGATCACCTGCGACAATTTAATAAAGACAAAATTGTCAGAAAATACAGATAAATACATTGTTCATGTGGAAAGAGATTATTGAAGATGTATGTGGAAATAAAACATACACATGGTTCAGTAGTAGGATAAAGAGACAGGATTTCACTTGTGCAACTTATGCAGAGATTTAGCACATATTGTACCTTTCATTGTGATCTGCAAATTTCTCACTTCGCTGCTCATATTGCGAGCAGATTACATGTCATGTGGAGTCTCAAAAGGGTTATTGCATTTGTATTTATGCTCAGCACGATTAGCAATAACCTTTTCAATGGCACCAGTACCAAAGTATTTCACCGAATATATGATTTGAGGCCATCTCCAATGAACACAAGCATTTTGAGAAATATTTGAGGCAGATCGATCAGGTTCTTATTAGGACGTAACCTGTTAATCTAGAAGCTTACATTCAAATGATTTGAACTCTGCCGTGATGCTTCAAACTTGTTTGATGTCACACAATTAGAGGGAGATTGGCTGTGATGTCGCCTCAGGGTGCTGAGCAGAATCCACAGTTTAGCATGTCTCTCGAAAAAGCTTGAGGAAAGGCTTATTTAGGCACCATGACACAGAGTGGAGTAGGAGGTAGAGGATAAAGAAGCTAATCTTGTCAGCCTAAAGCCTGCTCCTCTTTCTGAATAACACTGCAGTTTGGTATTCTTTGTCCTAGCATTTAAATGGAAATATTATGAGACTTAGTCCTGTTGAGGAACATTTCACAGCTGTCTCTGCCCTGAGAGAAAGCAGACAATTTGGCATTAAGGATTCTGCAAATGTGCTGCATGTGTTTATCTGTTCTAATGACCTTAAGAGTATGGATATTACCAGCATACTAATCACCTTTGTGTATGCTGTGCTGCTGTTTTGCATTCAAATAGCTACTCAGGCACAACATACATAAAGGCAATTTTTTATTTTTTCACTTCCCACCTTTATCTGTTGAAATGAAATATCATACGGTTTACTGGAAATGTGCAAGGAAGTGCCACAATGACGGAGGTAATACAAATCAGTGAGCTGAACCTCCTGCCATCATGAGAGAGAGGGTACAATTAGGTTGATTTGCAGCGATTAAAACGTCATGTGAGTGCGTTCTAGCCACATTTTGCGGGTGACAGAAATATCACTCATACACAGTAAAAGGCAATTCAAAAACCTACAGACTGGGTTACTGCCACTTTGTATGTATTTAAACTAAAAAACATTGGCTGTAGCTGCATTTAGACAGCCATTTTCAACACTGTGGGGGTACTGCTACAGCTTGTTCTTCACATTGATAGAACCTACTTGTTGACCCTAATATGTATTTATTTGTATCTCATACCTCATTAGGCGTGTAAATAAAATGTATTGGATTACAAAACAGTAAAAGAAGCCAATTTTTTTAAAAGAACTTTGCCGTTATTGTTACTAAAAATTTAGCAATTCAGAAACATTCACATTCACTATTTTTGTAAAATATATGTAGTTCAACATATTCTTTCTTTCCTCAGCATTTTGCTCCATCTCCTGGTGTAGCTGCTCTAACTGACACTTTATTACAACAGCCACAAACAAAAAGTGGCCAACCACACAAACACAAACCACAGATCCATAAAAACAAATCACTATAAAAGCAATACCAACAGAATATTTATTAACTTCAAAGGTGTGTGCAGTAGCTATTGATACATGGGTTCATTTTAAGACACTGCAACATACCCTTTTGCCGGGCATGTATTATTCATACATTTTAGCAGCACAATAAGCAGTTTGTAGATTTTTGGGCTGCCAATCATTGGCATTCTTTAAGTGGTCTGGCTGCTCATTGAGTGGGAGATACAAGAGGGTGGGGTTCTCCATCACTCTTCCCCTCTTCTACTAAAAGGCTCTGACATATCTCCCTGGAGGCCTACAGACAGCCTGGTGCTCTCTGTACACAACTTAATGGCTGCTGTCACTGCACAACTCATCCATGATAGCCCGCTCAGCAACAACCCAATTACCAGTTTTTTGAGACAGTTTTGATATACATTATTACGTTACATTTGTGTTGGTATCACACAATGGATGTCGCTGTTTTCTCAGTTGTTGTGTGTTCAAAGCACACATTCAAAATAGCACATGTGATTTATAGCCCCTTACATCTACATAGATAATTCACCATATATATTACCAACCCTGTCTTTCTTGACATTCTGGGTATATCTATTTGTTTTTACCAAATACTTTTTGATGGAAACGTAATGTCCCCTCAATTGCTGTCATCTCTCTATTGTCAGCTTAGGGGCATACAATGTCTTTGTTGTTGTACATTAGTAGTATATAAGTGTAATATCTAGGAGACAGGGTTGGCTTCTCTGTCATTGTTTTTTTGTAGGGGGCCTCTTAACTGGACAGAAATCCCAGGCTCTATGACCAAAAGAAGACACTCTAAGTCATTCAGTGGTCTGAATTCAGAGCAGTTTGCTGCCAAACTATCTGTGTGCTGTACCCTCAAATAGCTGTCTGGTGGACTGCTCTGCAATGAATCAATATCCAGTTAATTTCAGGCCACACTCTGATCCTTCAGCAGTGGCTCATACATATAGGTCTCCTCTCTCTGGAGGAAAACTGTCGATGAGCAGAACACCTGCTGAAACCCTGCAATCAGATCAGGACCCTGGACAAACCTGACAATGCTTTATACATCAACGACCACGGTTTAGTCTGTTTTTTTATTATTAACTGTTTCTTTGCTGAACAATTTGTAGTACTTTAGTATTTGACATGGCACATACTGGAATACGTTCAGTTTACAGCAAGTTTAAGTATTAATTGTTTGCATTGAACTGTGTAATATTGTTTGTAGTAGAGTGTAATCCTGTGAAGTGAGATGTGAACAAAATGGAATGCAGACTGAGATCAGATCTTGATCTCATGTCTGAGAAGTCATGCAGTTACCTTCTGTAAAGTAAAAACAAATATAAAATATGAAAACTTTTCAAAAGTGCAGACCAAAAAGGCTCCAAGACTTACTTTACAAGACAAGAGAGTCTTTATACCAGGCCATTTCCGATAAATAGATCCAACTTCTTAAAAAGGACTCGTCTGAAAGGAAGCACTCAAGCAATTAAGTTTCCTTCACCATAATTAATCAGTGAAATCCATTATTTCTGTCTTCACTGTAATTCACAGCGACAACGTAATAATTGCTTTCCATAAGCTTGGGGAACATAGGTGCTTCTGAAGGTCTTAAATGCACTTTCTCTTCTTAAAGGGCAACTCAGCCCAACAAATTGAGTTGACTTATTGTTGCCCAAATCGAGGGCATGTAATCTTTTGAAATAATGTTTATTTGAGTCTTCATCTTTACAGTCGGAGCAGATAATAGTGTGTAGATTCGCAAAATGTGGTTTAGGTTGCTTTCACAACTGAGCAGTTTGGTCTGTTTTAACCGAACAGATCCACCTCGAATGCAAGGTATTTTCATATTAAACTAAACTTGTTGCTATCTTCTGTAGTTTTTCCTGTGTGCTTGTAGGCAATCTTCTTCTTTACCACTTGTGGCCTAAAACGCGTATATGCTGCCCCCATCAGTTCCGGAAGAATTGCAAACTCAGTACCTTCGTTACCAACGGTACCTACGCTACTGCAGAAAAACAAGTACCGTCACGTTTTAAGAATGTTGGTTCTCGTGACATCATTAGAGTTCGGTTCACTTCAGGTGAAACGCAATCCAACCCAAGTATTTGAAGTGAACCAAAAAACAGAGCATTTACTAGCCTGCAATATCAACCTTGCACACAATTTACGGAACTATATTATGATTTAAGGGATTTTTTAAATTTATTTTTTAATTTAACCTTAATTTAACCAGATAAGCTGAAGGAGAATAAATTCTCATTTGCATTGACGACCGGGATGATAACTTTCAAATCCATAATCTATGATGACCATACATTGCTTGTCTTCTGTGTGACAACACATCATCATCTCTCTCTCTCCTTCACTCGCTGTCTGTCAGCTGCTCATATTGTCATCTAGTCGAGACTAGGTAGTCTCGACTAGATGATTAAGCACAATGTTAGAGTGAAATGGGAGAAAACAGATTATCAGTTGAATGCAATAAGAATAATTACACAGCATTTTGTCACGATTCTTTCCTTGGAACTAAATTCCTCTCAGATTGAATTTGAAAAATTTGAAAATGATATACAGATTGTGTTATGAGGCTACAATAGGGACACATATAGGATGTCTTTTTATTTCTGAGTAAAATAAAGTTTTATTCTAGTCATCATAATGTTAAATTCACAATTTTGTTATTGCATTATTTGAACTATGAACCCCAAAAAGACAAAGTGGTTGTATAAGTTCCTAAAATCTCACGGTAACAGATGATGTTTGCAGATATTGGATATCATTCAACATTTGTGGATTTCCATCATCTTACAAGAAAATACTGCAGCATCAGAGTGACTTTCTATTGGAAAATATTTTTTTGATTTATAATCCTTGAACTAAATGCATGGTGCGACAGAGGCTAATGGGGTGAAGCGAGAAAAAAGCAGGATGGGGAGAAGGAGCAATAGAAAATGATGAATCTAGCCCAGCTGTTTGCCAAGGCAGGAGGTTTCTGGAACTATTGCTGATATGAAGTCGGCTTGGATGTCATCCAGGAGAGCTGAGTGTTATTCATGACAACAGCAGGAATCACTCGCTCATCATCAGATGGAGAAGAGTCTTCACAAGGCAACAGCAGAATTAACTAAAGGCAAAGAGTTCAGGGATTTAGGTGCTTGGAGCCAACTCCATTAAATACACTTGTTTTGTCTAATACCGCATCCACTTTAGCAGCGTGTGTCTCTGAGGGTGTGGTAGTGTGTGAATGTTTGTGTGCACATACAGGTGTGAGCAGATAACAAATAATCTGTGTAGTTCTATTTTCAAAGTACAGTTCCTGTGTTTATCTTAATACAAACTCCATTAATGTTGTTTGTTTAATACGCTGACTTTGATGTATTGCCACATATGCACTCAACTCCAACAAAAGAGATATTCCTCAGAGAAATGGTTCATATTTGGAAAAACTATATATAGTTTCTTTGTGGTTAGGCAAAACTTTTTTCCTTTCCTTTTTTACCCGACTTTGTTGCCATTAATTAAATTAATTGATTATGGGTTCATAACCCCCAGTTCATCATGTTTTAAATTGCTATAGGTTAAGGGTGAGAATCTTCACTGGTGTCACGATTCGATTTGATTACAATTATCCTGTCAACGATTTAAATCGATTCCATATCCCGATGCATCACGATGCGTCACCTCCTCAATGAACTCTTTACACAGTTGAAACAGTTCACAGTTTCATCAAGGCAAGGCAATTTTATTTATATAGCACATTTCAGCAACAGGGCAATCCTGCGGGCGAAAAAGTAAACTACTACTACCATTCTGAGGTTGCAGCACCATCATTAACAGAATTATGATTTACAATCATTTATTTCTTTTTAATGTCTCATACTGGTTTGTGTCCTGGGAACTCTACACAAATGTTTAAAACACGTTTCAGAGCGAGTCACACTCTTCTGACGGCGCTTTGCTAATATTCTCCACATCACCAATGTTGTAAAGAAAACTGCCGTTTGCAAAAAACATAATGCGACACAAAGAATCTGCTGGGATGTAGAGCATCGTCCACGATGGGTGACGTTAGTGATATGAGGACGGATAAGGTTATGTAGGCTACATAACTGATAAACTGGGAAGAAAAACGATAGGCCTACCTCTCAAATAGGTAGTTATCTGGAAATGAAAATACATCTATAGTCGGGGCTTCAACATCATCTCCCGACGTATGTTTAACTCCCTGCGAAGTAATACAGCTTCTTCATCAACGGTATCGTCGATACAAGGAAATGTCATGTTCAGAACAAAAACGTTTTATAGTCTGCCTAACATGGTTAATAAACCAACCCTGTTTTTTTATTCATGCAGAGAACAAACTGCGCTAAAATGCGCCTGAAACAGACTGTGTCAGAGGGAGGAGACTGAGAGAAACTCGAGGTTTCTTGAAGTTCTTAGGTTCATAGGCTCAGTTACCATAGTAACTGACTCTGAGGTTAAGTTACCTCCTCTTTCTGAAATGGGCTGGAGTTACCCCTCTCAGGTTTGATTAACCTCCCTTTCTGAAACAGAAAACCCAGAGTTTCCCTCGTCTCAGGGTTAACAAACTAGGCAGGTTCACTAAACCTGCTTTCTGAAACGGACCCCTGCAGTGTTCTGGGAGTTTGTTCCAGATATACGGAGCATAAAAACTGATATTTCTTGCCAGCGCTACCGGATTTCCTTGTGGATTTAACCAGACACGCGTGAGTATTAATAGAGCTACAGTCATAAAACTATTGCCCATTGTGAGCACGTTAATATCAACAGGTCTGTAGAATCTAAACACAAACCCAGCCAAAAGAATTCTGTTTGGATGACTGCTGTCATACTGTCTCTTAATAGAAATGAAGGAGTCCTTAGAATATAAGGCTTGCTCTCTGCCGCCTAGCCAACTAAAATAACTGCCTTAATTTACACTCAGTCATGCTTTTAGATATTAGGGAAGACAGTGTGGCATATGGGTTTTTAATAAATACTTGTCTCTCTCTGTGCTTTTCTCTCTCTTCCCCTCATTCTGCACCTTCTTCTACATCGTGCTGTTGAATGTACGGTGAGGGATTTATTACAGATTTATTTGCAGTCACGTGCATGCAGAATTTATTTTCACACCGTGTGTGTTTGATTTAAACAACATGAATAAACATGTCAAGATGTACCAGAGTTACGGTAGTGTCACTGGTGCTCTTTTCAACTTTACGAATTAGCTTGCATCACATTAGTAGATATTGTGTGCTGGCCATTAGTACAAACAGAAGTCCAAATTTGCAATATACAATATAAAAAAACTTAAAACATAAGATAATTTCAAATGCACCTGTGCATAAGCATGTACAATCTATGACCTCACTTTTGTAAAGCCAGTCAAAAGCTGTTTACCAAAGAAATAAAAGAATTAGAACAAGTGATTTCTATTTACTGCACTGTTTGTTTACAACATGTCCATCCAGGCCCAAAGTAGAACAGATGGTGTCCACTGATAACTGCGGTGACATACAAAACATTAGGCACCAAAGAAATTGCATTAGCTTGGCTAGTGAATTATGCTTCCTGTTAATGGTTCTCTAGATGTATAAATCTGATGTTCTATGTTCAGGTCCTGTAACACAATCCTGAGTAATACAAATACACTAGGGACTTTTCCCAGCAAACTTTGTCCTATTTTGCACCATTAGTGTTTTGTAAAGTAGTCTCTGCCTTTTGATATCTTTACTGGTAAAGGAAGGTAATTGTTTTGGCAGAGCAGGATGCATTTAATCCCCAGTTTTCCATCATGTTTATAATTCTCATCACACCACAGGGATGTTTTGCAGCACCGGTGGATGTAGGTTTGATGCAATTTCTGTATTCTTTGCAGCATTTTAAGGTTATAAATATATATATATATATATATATATATATATATATATATATATATATATATATATATATATATATATATAAAATGTAAATCTATGCAGTGATATTAAGTAGTTAGGCTTTTTGAAATTTTATAATACTTCAAGCTTTTATCTGTTGTGTTTAGGTTATTTTAATTGCTTACAGCAGCAACCTCAGCATTAACAGCCACAACATAATCTTGTTCTTAAGCTTAACTTCTTCAGCAGAAGTTACCATACAGTATATTACCCTATGCAGATTACCTGAAAGCTAAACTTCACTGTTAACCCGTAATAATACTGCTTTAACTAGAATTCCCTGAGAGCAGGCAATTTATGCCTTTTGCTGTTACACCCCCAAAATAGACAATCACACATTCTTGAATGTGGCTGCAAACAAGGACAATTCACGTGTTCGTCGCTGTCAAAGGTCGGTATTCGGTATTCAAACAGCATAGCACAGCAGGATGTGTATGTGTTTTTGGAGGCATTTGGTTTGTTGTTTTGTTTTACAAAGCAAAGACGAACCTTTTTTTCATTTTACAAACAGACCAGCATTTTGATGTCATGTCTGCAATGAAAAAGAGGATGTTTGCGATTTAGCATCAAGAAATGGAGCTTTTGTCTGATTTGGGATAAAAAAAAAAATTCAGTCGTCTTTTTTTAAACTAGTTGTTACCATGTGAGGCTACAATATCATGTTTGTCTCATGTTTTATTAGCTCTGGCAGATACGTCTGGCCCCCCTCACATTCAGACAGATTTTCAGCCGGCCAGGCCCTGGGCGCACCAATCACAACTGTTTATCTCACTATATGAGGCATGTGTAAGACAATGACTGACAGAGGAGTGTCATGCTTACCGGACATAGTTACCAACGTAACTGGCATACTGTGTCCAGCGCCAGGCTCATGAAACTCAATCAAACTGTCAAACTAGGTGGTGCTGATCAAATATGAATCAGAAATCTGTTACTATATTCCATATTTCTCACCTAAAATGTTTTCATAAACACATTTTAGTGTACTGTTTAGCTGTAATTTGAGAAAGTTTGTGACCAGTCAGCCAATTCTTTTCCTGCTTCAAAACAACATTACATTGCTCTGATTGGTTGTGGGTCACGTTTTGTTGCTCTGATTGGTTGTAGGTCTATTCAGATGCAATGGCAATACCTGAATCAATTGTGCTGACAGCCAATCTTTAACTGCCCAAACATCTTTAAGAGCTCAAAGTGATGCATTTGAAGTTCAAGGCAGGGTTCTTGGTTCCCCTGTTGCATCTGTAAAGGTCAGTGAAATCTCTGTTTTTGAGCTGATTTAATGCATGATTTTTTTCATTCTAAGTTTCACAGAGTAGGAAAGGCCAACCTTGTCATTGAAAAGGAGATACAAGAATGAACCCTTTCAGGTGAGACTAAATAAAGAACTGGAGATTGGCCAGGAACTAAAACTTGACCCCTTCCAGTGCTGTCCCCGATGAAGAGCAGATGTCACCATCTTGGGTTTATTGGGTTCAGTGACTTTTCTCTAATGGTAATATCTTCTTTTTTTTAGTAACATTTAGGTTGTAAATGTGTGCGCACTGGCGTATGCAAACCTTAGTGACTCATAGAAGAGAAGCATTTGGTGGGTTTCCAAACTGACCAGGACTGAATGAGACTCTCTAGAAAAATGACACTGGTGGTTTGTTGAAAACAGTGGGCTTATGTAGAGCATGATTGACACTTAGTTGATAATGATGACAGCACGCTGAATATTTTTGGGTTTATAACTGCAATTTTGATTTGTGATTTTCAATTCTGATTAGCGGCATATCTCTTGTGTTATCAACCTTATGTAGATAAGGGGTTTTAGTGAAATGACAGAAAGAAAAAATCAATCTGTTGATTATTTTCATGTTTTATTCGATTAGTTGTTCGGTCTAAGAAATGGGGGTAAATGTTGATCAGTGTTTCCCAAAGCCCAAGATGATGTCCTCAAATGTCTTGTTTTGTCCACAACTAAAATATATTTACTTAAGTTTACTGTAATGAAGGAGTAAAGAAACCAAAAATATTCATATTTAAGAAGCTGGAATCAGAGAATTTTAACTTTTCTTTCTTAAAAAATTACTTAACCCAATTAATCGATTATCAAAATAGTTTTTAATAGTTAATTAAATAGTAATTTAATAGTTGACAACTGATTGAATAATCGATTCATCTTTGCATCTCTAGTTTCAGGTTAGGACCAAGACAGAGTTAACAGGAAGGAAGGTATTTATTTTTAAGGAATATTGAGCCTACGAGACAGCGTAGTCTTAAAGGAGAGGGAGACAAAACTGACAGGAGGATGTTCCCAATACGTTTCTTCTTAGAATGGTTATAGGGCCAGGGTGACAGTGCCTAAAAGACTAAGAGGAAAGACTGTGAAGTCTGACTGAAGGAATAAAAGATGAGGTGAAGTTAAAAAAAGCCCTACTTGTCAAGATAATGACAGCTGTAACATTTTACCGCAGCTGTCATCATTAGTATTTCATTTACTGTAGTGAAATGCTTTCTTAAAAAAAAAAATCAAGACTGCAGCATTAGACAAAGAATGGTGGTCTCTCAGGATGCAAGGCAAAAAAGAAATTCAGCAGTGACATTAACTATAGGGATGCATGTCAAATAAAAGCCTTTGCAGAATAGTGGCAATAACCCTAAATGCAGTGTTGGGAGTAACGCGTTACTTTGTAACGTAACTACTTTTTCGGGTAAAAAGTAGTGTAACGCACTACTACTGAAAATTTGGTAACGAAACGTAGTTCCTTTTTCAATTCGGCGGAACGTTACTTTTCCCAGGGACAGATTTGACAGCGACGCTGCCTTCTCAGCTGCGCGCTCACAAGCTCCACACGGGATGTGACAGAGGCTGGTAGCAGAGTAATCATGGCAAGCGAGAAGCAGCCAACGCTAACTTTTGAGAGCGTTTTAAGCTTCGTGGCTTTTTACTAGTCGGCGCTCTGAGCCAGGCAGACACAAAGCTGACAACCTCACAGACGGATGCGGTGGAGATGGCCTCATACATACACACAGCGGACCGCTGTGGACTGCAAGTATTTCCAGAAAAGAGGCTGCATGTGTCTACGACAATGCACGGACCATCGTGGCTGCGCGACCAGTACAAGCCGATACAGACATTACATAGTATACACTAACACCGTGTAACACCGATGACCTGCTGATGTGCATTCAACCCGCCCTGGACTCGTTCATAATGAATCAGCCGTCACTCTGTGAGGAGAGAATCCAGCCTGCAGTGTAGTTCAGACACTTCACTGATAAACCATAGATTGGCTTTATGGTCAAAGATAGTTTTTGTATAATTAACTTCAGTCTCTGCCAGAGACCCCTGCTTTTAAAAGTAACGTAAAAGTAACGAGTAAAGTAAAAAATTACTTTCCATAGGGGGTAACTAAGTAAAGTAATGGATTACTTTTTTAAGAAGTAACGAGTAACGAGCAAACACTACTTTTTAAAAGTAACTTCCCCAACACTGCCTAAATGGTATACATTTAATATTTTAGAGGGAAATCCACACAGATGCTTTAAGAAGTGCCAGCTGAGACTCAAGATTTTAAAAATTCTGTTTAAACAGTAAAATAATATTAAAGCAATCTGAAATATTGGCAAATGACGGAGGAGGATCTGAAGCAGATGCCTACAGACAGAGCATGTGGGGCAACACAGCACAGATTCACATTCATCCAAACCTTTCACTTCTGACCATTTAGCCTTGTTTCAATCTCAGTGTCTAGTTGTCTTTTTACTAGTAAATCATCTAACCACTGCTGGGGGACAGATTCAAAAACCTTTGGATGTAATGCTCTGTGTCATATTTAAAAAAGAAAACAGAGTCTACAGCCATGCTGGCAGCTCTATGAGACAGCAGTGCTTTAATGTAAATGCTATCTTTAGCATGCTAAAATGCTCTCAACAACAATGCTAACATGCAGATATTTAGCAGGTGTTCCATGTACCATGTTCACCATCTTAGTCTAACTTGTTAGCATGCTAACATTTGTGTTATTATAAAATTTACCTACCTCACCTTTGCTGTATTTTGATAGCAAACCAGACCTCTGAACTACAGCTTTAAAGCGCTGCTTGACTTTTATAATGCAACTAGAAGGAAGTCCAGGCCACTGATTCTGTAAGCTGCTCCTGCCTTAATAAATGAGAGGTTGTTTTCACACAGACACAAGCACAAATAAGATAAGAGAAGCATCACAATTGTGTCTTTTGATGTTCACTAACCTGGCTAGTAAGTCTATACTAAGAGATGACAGTATTGTGAAAGATATTGTATACTGCACCAAGTGAAATTGCGTGCCTCCAAGAAAAAATAGATAGAAAAAGCAGGTAATGTAGCAAACAAAGACACTGATGTGTTGTCACAGGCAACCAGGTACATGTAAAGTGAGATGGAAAGCTGAGTAATACAAAGGTCTGGATTTGGTTCAGTCTAAAATCCCCAGAAGATTTAACCAGGTTGAGTGTGAGTTGTGGTATTCTGGGAGATAAATCAAATACCAAGGCATTAACGGAACCTGACACAGACCTCCCGTCTTACAAAGAAACACGCACAGACCAACTGCAGCAGTGTTGTGAAATGTAGTAAAAAGACAGGATTCCCTATGCAAGATATTACCAGAGGTTGCCTCACACTTTTCCATACTGTATCCTCACACTAGCAGACTGCTTTTGCCCACCTTGTTGCTTCCTCTATGAGAAGTCTCAACACCCTCAGGTGCCTTCAAACCCTGCAATGCAGAGCGTCCCAAAAGACACTTCTCCACCGGAGTCATTCATTTCCATGGAGATATGGTTAACTGAGTTATCACTTCATTCTGAGATTGTAACTTTGATCAGTGTCACCCCCAAGCGTGCCATTAGTGAGCAGAGTCTTGTGTACGTAAATCAGAGTCATCATATTCCTCACCTTAAGTGTGGGAGGGATGAATATGAATTGCATCTTGTAGGGGCCTGTGCACCTTCTCCTGCAACTCCAGGACAGAGCAGGTTGGGCACAAAACAAATGTAGCTTTAGTAGTCTTCCCTGACTTAACTCATGGTCTCAATAAAGCCCAAAGTGTATAAATTGCAGCTTAAAGATTTGGCACCCAGGACCATATCTCAACCTGACACATTCCCCTTTATTCATTATTAAAACCCATAAATAAATGTACAGACAGAAAATCATTTCATGATGAATAACTGCAGTTAACCTGTGTTGCAGTTATGTACATTTACACTGCATAGGAATACGCCCTGAGTCCATAACGCCATTGTTGTGTAGATTAATTTATCTGTATGACAAGTCAACAGGAACAAATGTTCTTATTCATGTATATGTGTTGTTGGTAAGGTGCACCGATCCGATATTAAGATCGGATATCGGCCCCAATATTGACAAAATACCTGGATCGGGGATCGAAAAATTAACAGATCCACAGGCCGATCACGTTTTTGTTTTTTTTTCTTCCGTAGCAGCACCAGGACCCCTGTTAACTGCGTACCCTTCTCACTCATAGTAGTAACACAACAATTAACAACCCACAACTAACTCTTTTCAACAGGATAAACAGGGGCAGTTCTACATTGAATTACACCCAGGGCGTGACCCCTATATATATTATTATATATATATATAATATAAATAAATAAATGTGCCAAAAATATATGCAATCAGATATATAAAAATTGTAACAATAGCAGAGAGCAACAATAATATAAAATATTAAGAATAATATACAAATAAAATATAGAATAAATAGGCCTATTCTAAATAGCACAAATCCTTCATCACACAAATGTGAAAAAAAGCTAAAGAGAATCTAAGTGTTACACTATAGCACTAAGAACAGAAAACACAAACTAAAACTAAAACCTGACCTTTCTGGCCTTCTTTGATGCAAAATCATCAATGATGTTATTGTATGAAATCTGCTCCCCTATTGAATGCTCATGGACGCACACCCTTTAAAAAAAAAAAAGTAGTCAAAAACTGTTTGCATTTCAGACGGCCGACACGAACACACACGCCTATCAACTCGATAATAAAGCCATAAAGTAGGCAAGGCTCTTTCAACTCAGGATAGGATTGAGATGAAAAGTTTAACTGACACATAACCGCGATCAGCTTCGTGGGTGCTCAGTATTAGCGGAGCACCAACGGTATCGGCGCCTAAGCCCAACCCGTTCGACCCAGAGGTGAACTGTCCCCCGCTCCCCTTTCCCCTTCTCACACAGCTTCTCTGTGCAGTGTGCGCACGGCACCTTCTCAGCAAGCAGGGGTGCAAATTTGCCAATTCCCCACACGGTGAAATGATAGATAATACAGTAGAAAACCACTTTGAGGATTTTTTTTTTTTTAAGTGCTCGTGCCGCCCCCCATGAATCATAAAAAAATGCGCCCCGGGCGGCTGCCCGCTTCGCCTGTGCCAAAAACCGCCACTGAGGATAAAACACCATAGCACACAACAATTTGTGACTTAAACAATTTCTAACACTAATAATTTTACATTTACAAATGTACACTGTCGAACGGCATGTTGGGTAACATTATAGCTGCTAGCTAGCCAGGTAGCATAACAGTCTGTTAAGCTGGGAGAGGCTCTGGTCACTACTGCACATTCAAGAACAGAGAAGAAAGTTAGAGGATGAAGAAAGACCGGAGATACACCAGAACAACGTATGCTCAAGAGAGGAGCTGTCTGTTGTTCCTAAGTTTTTTGTTTCTAAAAAATCTGACATAATTTAGCCACTGTTGTTGCCTGTCGCTCTAACATTACTTGGTTGTGCTAACGTTACTCGCCTGTGCTAACGTTAAAAACATGTCACTTCAAGCATGCAGCGGAGCAACATTATGAACGCAATCCACCTACGGTCCCGCTACAGACCGTTGAGAAAGACGGGAGAAAGTTGGGTTCAGAGCTGTTATGGTTGGGGTCGGCTGGCTGTGAGTCTTTGTTTTATTTTCTGTTTCCCAGTACCATTTTATTCCCACTGTCAGTTTCTATTTGTTTTGCCTCGTTCTGTGTCTCCTGTGTTGTTCCCCTCCTCCCGCCTGCTCCTGCCAGCTGATTACACGCACCTGTTCGTCATTCCACCATCACCCTTCCCGCTGCACACACCTGCCAGCCATCTACTATCAAGCCAGTATATGAACCCCGGATCCACTCATCATCTTCGCTTGATCGTTGCTTCAGCCATTCTGGTGACACGCTACACAAGCTCTCTGAGAAAAACATTATACTTACCTGTCCTTGTCTGTCACTAACCTTTTGTCTCCTCTCTGCAGTCATCCTCTCCACTCGCTTCCCGTACCTCCAGTCAGCTGGCCTCACCGTTCGGTCCCCCTCTCACGGCTCTCCACCTCATCCTGCTCTGCTCCTGCCCTGCCCTGCCCTCGTTCCTGCTTCCAGCCACCCTCCACCTCGACTCCCCTCTTCCCCGGACTCCAGTGCCTCCTCTTCGGCCCCCTTGGTCCCGGTTCCCCCGCGCATCCCCGCTAGCTCCCTCACCATCCTAGCCCTACAGCCTCCCTCTGCATTCCCTCACCATCCTACCCTACAGCTTCCCCCTGCATTCCCTCACCATCCTAGCTCTACAGTCTCCCTCCGCATTCCCTCACCATCCTAGCCCCACCGTTTCCCTCAGTATTCCCTCACTATCCTACTCCAGCCCCAGAGCCCCTTCTCCTGTCCCCGGCGTCCGCCTCCTCACTCCCTCCTCTTCCCTAACCTTTAATAAAACTTGTTTGTCTGCTGAGCCTAGCGTTTGGGTCCGTTCTGTCTTCATCCTCACACAGAGCAATGATTAAAACACTGGATTTAAGATGTCTTGCCTCGCTGAAATACGTCCGCCAACCTACTAACATTATTCAAACACCGAAGAAGGCTGACAGCGGAGCTACGTTCAGTCGCCCACTTTTCTACAACAACCTTACTTACCTGTGGCCAAGGTAGTGTTTATACAACTATCTTACAACTATTTTGTTTTGAAAGGGAAACAATGTTAAAGTTGTTTGTATGTGTATTCATTCGATTTAAGCTTATTTTACTACTTTGTACTTTTGCGCGTTCACGTGAGAGTAGGGCTATCCCAATTCTCATTTTGATCGAGGGGTAGGGCTAAGGGGAAGGGGTAGATACCCCTTAGTTTTAAGCAAAGTCGCGAGCTTACTTGAAAGCAAGGGGTACCCAGAATACACTGCGCAGCCGACAACAATGGCGACCAGTTCGACCAGAGAGACCCATAAATGTAAGTATTTGCGGTTTAAATAATTGATTTAAAAATTACGAAAGTCTTGTTTTGTGCTCTACACAGTCCTGTACATATATATTTGCAACCATGTTCTTAATTGAAACGTTAACGCTAACGTTACATTGCTAAACAGTCCCGCATTTCTCTGCCTTGAATGGACTCCATGCATGTCTACAGTTTTAACTAAACACCATTAGCAGCGAATTTCGTTTGATATGAGTGCATAACACTACTTGCTTTGGAGACATCGATACGTGCTTTACATTTACCGTCCTGTATCACACAGGGACGCCTGAGGAAACCCGGCAGCTGATCCACTTTCGGGCTGAAAATGAGCAGAAGTTTCTGTGTTCATGTTGTAGCCGTTCATTATTGTATTGGTACTGTTTTATTGTAATCATGTGTAATTCATTCCTGTTCATGCACCTGTACATTGTTGTTGGTTATGATACAGGAACCTAATGAAAGAAATGGGGTTGGAGGGAAAGGTTACTGGCCAACAGGCATCAGACTGTGGTCTGGAATTTCAGAATAGCTGTTTGTTTGTGGTCTTGTGTGTCTTTTTTTGTTTTATACATTTGAGTGCCTTTTTTATGTGTGTGTGACATGTAAGTTATGGTTCTAATAGTTGTAATAGTTGTAATAATGTTATATTTACTTTATTAGGCAATAAAGACTGCTTTTTGTTGACAAAGAAAGTATTTCTGAACATCAATGACATTCAAAACAGTGATAACTGAAACAGATATACAACACACCATGCAGTGTGTATACAAATATTTATTGCAAACAGACCTAAGTATGTATGATGACGTAACCAAGTGGTGTCTCATTTCATAGGGGTGTGTTTTCACCCCTACCCCTTACCACTCGGTTTCGAGGGACAAGGGCTAGGAGTAAGACAAAGGGGTAGGGGTAAGACAGAGAAATGAGATTCCGCCTTAGTCTCTTCTACATGGTGGAAGGAAGGTATAAGGTGGAAGGTATACAGTTTATTATTAATTCAACAACGGTATCGGGTATCGACAGATACACAAAGCCCTGGTATCGGTAGCGGGACTGAAAAAGTCGGATCGGTGCATCCCTAGTTGGTACACACCCAGCTAAAAACAATGGCCAACACCACAAACTGCAGCAGCTGAACTACTTACTGTGTAAAATGATGCCAGAAGGACAACATACACATAGATGTGGTACTTTTTTGATGCCACAAGAAAGATAAATTTAAGTTCTAAAGGTCAAATGAGCATTTGCATTAATCAGCATAGTACTGATGGTCAGTGACGTATATAACAAAATGGACCAAAATGGATGGATATACGTTTTATATTGGCTTAGACTTATTTTAACCTGCATTAACATTTTTTAGCCACTTGGGGGTGACCCAACAAAGCTTAAAACATAACACTGACATAATATCACCTTATTAAGTTGATATGTTTGCTTATTTACATATCAAACAAACAGAGAGCAACATCAGATATCAAAATGTCTGCCCCACTGGCCAGTAAAGGCAAAAATTCCATCAGTCTCTAATAAATATCTGGGGATATATTAGGCTCTTTAGCTCCAAATGCTCCACTATGTTCACCAGCTAGCTGCTAACTGTCTGCTATCTGGTGCAGGTCAGGTAGCATACAATCGTTTTTTAGACCTTTTTTGGTGAGTATAAATCAAAACAGTAGTAAAGTTGTGGGCCATAAAATCAAAACAATAAGCTGAAAGATGATATAAAGCTTCACAGAGCTGAAGGGAGCTGCAGAGTTGGCTGATAATTCTCTATGGGTTTGTCACTGTGTGCAACGCCTTTAACATTACACATAATCATCTGATATCTTGTTGATATACAAAATGTGATAATAGCCGCTTAATATTCATGCACTTAATAATTTGGGTTTAGGAATACTGTGCTTATGACTACTAATCTGTGTGTGTGTGTGTGTGTGTGTGTGTGTGTTGTTTAAAACCATTCTTCACTGGTTTTGTGAAAACAACAATTTTCTTTTTTTCTGATTTACAAACTTCTGATCAGGCAAAAAGCAATCTCCGATTTTAACCTACCAAATGTAACTTTCGCCTTGAGGCATGAAGTGTGTTAGTCACGCACGCCTCCACCTCAGTTGGTCAAATTCCTACCCCTATACACTTGTCACTCATCTTGATGAGCTGTCTTCTTTGAAACAAGATCTATCCTGTGGTGGCTGGCATCTTTAAAGCTCACATCAGGCGTCGGAGAAGCAAGTAGATTGTCTGTGCTCACCTCTTCACAGGCAATCTGCAATAAAGCTGCAATGCTAGTATTCACCTTTGCTTTTGCTCAGTTTCTCTGCCACACATTTAGCATGTAGTTAAGTTTTTAATACGGTTGTTATTGCTTTGACTTTAATGCACTCGACTGCACTAAAAATCAGCCTACCGCTTGGTATCCACAGCACAAGATGTATGCTGAAAAACAAAAACAAAACAGCTCTGTGAAAACAAAACTTCCAACTTTTACAATCCCTATTTTAACCCCACAGTAATGCAGTATTTCATACAAAAAGGATACATATCATTATTACAGCCTTAAAATGCCTTGGCAGCCACTTGAATCCCTGTGGTACAAAGTGTTGCAAACAGCAAGTGGTGCAAATTCTTGCTTCATACCAGGCAAAAAATCTTCTGTACTAAAGCAGAACAGTACAGCAGGATGGATTTCTTCTTTTCATAATGCATTAATTAATTATTTGGGTATCCTGATTATTCCAAGACTTTATGTTTTCGAGAAGGGCAACAGGACAAAGAAAGCCCACTTATATTGGCTAACTTAGACTGCTGAAGCGGCAATGACTCTGGATTTGACCCCCATTTCTTCCATTACTCACAGTGAAGTCGCTCTACAAAGGTGATGCTTCACAGCCAGCATGGACAGGAGGAATGATTACAGCAACCAACGACTCTTTTATCGTGCATATGGCATGTGAGTACAGTGTTAAGTTTTTCTAAAAATCCGAAACCTATCTTTTAAGAAATAAATTAGAATGGGTCTTTTCTCATTTTGGCACCCCAGTGTTCAGACTACACTCAGCACAATCTAATCACATCAATGAGTATTTTTTCTCTTTCCTACTTAAAACATTTACTATTTACATTTGCAACACCTTTGTGTCAGACATGTCAGTGGTACTACTGCGTTAGCTTTGCACTGAAGATCTTCTGGAGGTAAACATACTGAAGTTTTTACATTACAGATGAGAGAGCCATGAGAGTCATGTATGGCCTGTATATTGGTTGCAAATCTGACAGTGTGTCATATTTTTTTTGTTATATTTATAAGTTCAATATTACGTTCTTCTGCTACTGTGAATGCAGTTTGCCATGAATAAATAGTTTCAGATAGAATGCTGTTTGAGTTATAGTTTTGTATCCTTTGTGTTGAATGTTTCTCAAGGACTTTAAAAGAGTACTCCAGGATTAAAATCAATGCAGCAGAACCACACACTCCTGAAAACCGGTAGATGCTAGATCGCACCCAATACACGTGTAAACGTCAACATGTGGGCTTCCCTTTCCGTCCATCATTGCAGCCGAAGACTGACTCTATGTAGTGATCATTTAAGTGAGTCCCAGGGAAATTGAGTGGGTCCCAGTCCTTAACTAACTTTTTTCACCATCCTCCTGGATATATATATATATATATATATATATATATATATATATATATATATATATATATATATATATATATAAATGATGAATGATATATGTAAATACAATCTAAGCCCTCCTATCATGAATGTGGACTGTCCCAAATTTTTAAATCTTTAGTTAAAATCAAATTTTGAAGCGTCAAACACACTTCATTTCCTGCATTCTGATACATTTTATACACCATTTATTTATTTACCAACATTTATGGTGAAAACATCTTTATTTATGTGAAGGAAAACACAAAATTCAGGAGGCAGATGTTAATTCAAAATATAATGGAATATAAAGCAGTACGGGGGCTTTCACATCAGTGACCTGGGCCTGGATCCGATTACACGTGACCCCAATGTCCAGTTCATTTGATTAATGTGACCACGATCCGTGCCCAAGTCCACTTGAAAACGTGGTCTCGAGTACAGCTCATGCGTACTCTCGTATGGTTCGCATCAGGTGGAAAACCAACTGTACAAAAACATGGAAGTGGACTGCTATTTAACGCAACTAATATATGAAACTCTCAATTTAATACTGATGCCACTATATTAGACGGTACAGTCTGACTGAACAGTTAAACTGAGAACACATTAGCGCTAGCTTCACAGAAAAGCGTTCAGGTCCAGTTAAAACAATGCAGCTAAGCACCAGCCGCATGTGTAAAGTGGCTATGGATGAGAGGGAAGTTGACTGCTGAAAGTCAAAGACATTTTGGCACTGATGATTTTCCTTTGGCGCTTTGGTTGCACCAAAAATTCCTCTATGCAGCAAAAACAATGAGTTAAAAATGCACACACAGGGGCACCGGGTAACTAACCTGGTTGAGTGTGCGCCCCATGTGCAAAGGCTCAGTCCTTACTGCAGCAGCCGTGGGTTCGATTACGACCTGTCCTGACGTCGTTTCCCCTCTCTCTCCCCTTTCCTGTCCTAAAACTACACCACTGGACATACTCCAGCAGCAATGTGATCAGAAATTTGGGGGGGAATGAACAACATCGGCAAAGATTGCAGGTTTCCTTGACGTTAGCATGTAGCTAACGTTAAATGTAGCAATGTTACGGAGTATAGCAGCAAAATCACCAATAAGGCTTCTAAACCAAAAACTACACAATCCAACATGTTCCAACAGGAATGGAAATTAGGAAGGAAATATTAACAACAATGGCAAATGTATGTAAAATATAGACACTGCAGTAACGTCTGTTGTGGTGTTGAAGCCCAAGTGTTAATGCCTGCGCTGTATGCTCGTGTTCACATCAACATGTGTATCGGACGCAATCTAGCTACAGCTGTCTGGTGAGCTCACTTCTGTATAACTCCATACCCCCAGATTTCTTTCATATTCAAATTTGAAAGGCCAAATATGATGCCGCAGAGACCAAGATATCCTGAATTTGAGTCCCTAGTGCTGGTCAGACCCTAAAACACAGGATCTTACATTTTTTGGATAGTGTGCTCATTGTTTTTGCAGGGTGAGCCCTTCTCCCCATTAGGAATAAACTGAACGTGATGTGTAAAACCTGTGGCGTGCCTGCTTGGATCTTGGGGGTTTCAAGTCACGTTATATAAAAATCCACATCATGTGATCATCAAGTCCTACAAGTTCAGGTTTTTTATTCTTATCATGTGCGCAACAATTACAGAGAAGCAAGTTGTTGGCAATGGAAATCTGAGGCCTGAGGCACACTCCAACAATGCTCATTAAATATCTATAAAAAAAGAAAAATCATGCAAGTAATTGCAAAGTCTGAATCTAAGACATCAAATAGTGCAAGTTACAATATAGGGCTAAAATATAAACATAAATAAAATATAAATAAAATAATATCAATATGTGTATGTGACCGTTTTTGCTCATTAATAAACTGAATCTGAACAGGAACGTAGTAAATGTATATGCATAGTGAGAAGTAATAAATATATATACACAGCGGTGTAAACAGTTTGTCTAACAGTAAGTAAAGTATATAAAGGTTAAGGCGATGGTTTAATGGACAAGTGCTCAGGAGTTCAAAGTCTTATGTCCTGCAGGATGAAGCTGTCCCTGAGCCTGGTGGTGCAGGACCGTCTGCCAGACGGCACTAAGCAAAACAGTTTGTGACTGGGATGATTTGGGTTTCTGATTATCCTGTTGGCCTTCTTCTTACATCACTTAGTGTAGAGGTCTTCCTAAATGGCAGCTCCGTCCTGGTGATGTGCTGTGCAGTTTTAACTGCCCTCTGTAAAGCCTTGCGGTTGAGGGTGGAGCAACTGCCATACCAGGCTGGGATGCAGCCAGTCAGGGTATTTATTTATATATTTTATAAAAAAATAAAATAAATTGAATTAGAGGATAAAGCCCTTGAGATGCACCATCTCGTTTTCATAGGGGGTCCTAAACTACAGTTGCATAGTATCCTGGAGTCCATGTTGAACCTCCTCAGCCTGCGGAAGAAGAAGAGCAGCTGTCTTGCAGTCCTCGCTGATGTGAACCCTGTGAAACCTGAAGCTGCTGACTCTCTCCACCAAAGTCCTGATGATAGAGTTGGGGGCGTGTTCTTGCTGTCGTTTCCTGTACTCCACGATCAACCCCTTTAGATTTGCTGACATTTAGATTGCGATTGTCCTGGCACCAAGATGTCAGGGTTCTGACTTCCTCTCTGTAGGCCGCCATCAGTGATAGTTGTGCCGGCAGCAGACTTAAAGACGGTGTTGGACCTGTGTGTGGCCACGCAGTTGTGTGTGAACAGGGAGTACAGGAGAGGGCTGAGCATGCAGCCCTGGGGTGCTCCAGTGTGGTGGTGAGGCCTCTCTCCACAGCCTGGGGCCTGCCCATCAGCAAACCTATCCAATCACAGAGGGCGATGTTGAGCCCCAGGTCTCTAAGCTTGATGACAAGCTTGGGGGGCATAATGGTGTTGAATGCTGAACTGTAGTCAATGAACAGCATTTTCAAATACATGTTCCTCTGGTCCAGGTGGGAGAGGGCAGTGTTGAGGGTGAGAGTGATGGCGTAGCCATAGATCTATTTGGTCTGTATGCTAATTGCAGTTGGTCCAGTGAGTCAGGGAGCAAGGAGGTGAGGAATTTTTTGACTAACCACTCAAAGCACTTCATGATGGTGGAGGTGAGTGCTGTTGGGCGTGAGTTGTTCAGGCAGAGGGTTTTGGTCTTTTTTGGGATAGGGACAATGTTGGTCTGCTTGACACAAGAAACACAGAACATTAGTTCATATATTAGGCAAATCATTTTGATGTTATGATGATTAATTATCATCCTCAGCCACACTCTGTGTAATTTATAAGACCTTATTTACAATAAGATATAGATCCTTAATTAGTAAGCCATAGGACATCATTAATTAGCTCAAAACTATTTTCATTCCAGGAAAACAACCACCTGAAACTATTTAGAATTTATGATACATAAAAATGGCTCACGCTGCAACAATTTGAATAAATTACCAAGATTTAAATGGTTATCAGAGAATATGAAGTGTTCTGTTGAGGATCAGAGGAAACAAAGTTGCCCTGACACTGCGGCATGTTAAACTGGCACATTTGATTTGACTAACAGTGTAAATACAAAGCATATTCAGTTCATATGTCTGGTGGTCTCAACCAAAGCCAAACCTAAAACTATGAAAGGTGTTGAACTAATAAGTGATTCTGGTCTGCTTGTTTATTCTACATAATGCCTGTCAACAATGGATTGATGCTGCTCTGACATGACCTTTTCCATGTTGTGCGAAAATGATTAAGGGATGGGCATACTGTGATTTAACATTTTAGCCAGCATGCACTTTATTGATTGTGTCTTCACATCGAAATCATTAGCCAGTGCAGACATCTTGTAATGTATTTGATTCTCTTAAGATACCTTTTCATTCATCAGTGTACAATGCTTTTTTACAGGCATTACTACTATATATAAAATTCATGTGTATTGTTTAATGTAAATGTAATATACATTATGGTGAGAATGTGTTTATGTACACTGGTGAACATTTTTTCAACATACCTGGCATTGATACCGCAACAATTTAGAGCTTTGGTGACTGAAGACAGTTTCCTTAAAAAAAGAAAATAATTTAGTGACCAGACTCTCACAATGTGACTGTTGCTATGATCTGCATCTAAATAACAACCAATTACAATAAGGCATTAAATGGTGTTGAGTAGACTGGCACAACATTGTAATCACCTTTTTATTTCAAAAGAAGAGCAGTGGTGATGGATGATGCGAATTGATGACATTTCTTCTCTTACTATACTTTCCCCCCTGTTTATGTTACTCATTGCACTCTCAGACAGGCCTTATGGCTGAGTTGGGATGCACCTTTAAATTATACTATTGGAAATCATTTACTTTTTAAAAGTTCTGCAGCTAAACTCAATGATGCATCCCCTTCAACAACAGAAGAATAGCACTAAATCAATTACAAAATGAAGGCCATTGTATGAGATATGATAAAAGTAAAGAACTATAAGATGTTTTTTTATGGTTTTCTGTCTAAATGTGGCTTTTCTACTTTGGTTTGTGTGCCTGAAAAAATAAGATTCTCCTGGCAGAGTATCTTGGTTTGACTGTTAAGGTAGGATGAGGAGCCCGAACTGCTGCTCTGTGAGTTTAAAAAGAGCCTGTTAAGATGATTTGGGCATATGATTAGGATGTCTCAATGACTCCTCCATGTGGAGATATTCCAGGCATATTGAACAGGATGGAGGCCCTGGGACGTGCCAGAGATATATATATATTCTATCCAGGATTACAGGGGCTGGGAATGCAGATATCACCTAGGAGAAGCTGCATGACATTGGCTGGGGAAAAGGATGACTAGGCTACTCTGTTTAGTCCCCTGCTACCGTGACACATTCTTGGATAAGTGGAGTAAAATATAGAGATGGATGGATGGATAATTTTTGTCCCAACACACATGCTTTTTCATGGCTTTTACACCAAAGGGTTTCTTTAGTTTGAAACATGCACACATGTTAACACTCATGAACATATGAATAAGTGACACAACCCCTTTTTTAAATAGCTATGTTTTAATGTGTTTTAACATTAAAGTTATTGCCTAATGGAAAAACAAAAAAACCCATCTATATGTGTATTCTCAACCTTGCATCACTTTGTTTGCTCTGGTATTTCTGTTTTCAGTACAGGCATCAAAAAGCCAAGGTCTTCTCTCTGAAAAAAAGAGTTGCACATACAGTATTTGTCTTAAACGTCCATGAATTATAAGTACATGATTAATTATTCATCTCCTTGCTTGCTGTGCTAATGTGAACAAAGTGACCTTATTCTTCCTCTGCTTACAGTGTACCTCATATACAAGCTTTGACATTGCATGCCACACTATAAACCATGTAGTGATGGCTTGTTTCTTTTAATACAATGAGTTGTGCTTTTTATTCTAATGCATCCTATTGTTTTTGTAGTAAGTAAGTAACCCGTTAAGTAAGAATTGGCCATAGATGGTTTTGTTTCCCCTTAATCTCTGGCAAAGGGCATGATTTTAATGCTTCTTTTCCTGTTAGATCCATGTAGACCCTTCAGTGAGATGTCTGTATCCATCCATTCATCCAGCCATCCACAGTTTAAGATAATGGCGTCAGTCAGCTGTTTGTCCTCTTAGTGGCTCATGTGTAGATCCTCTATCTATTGATTTTGATTGATTGGTCGATCTATCTTTAGGTCTATCTCTCTGTCTTGCTATGGACTCAAAGTTAAAATAAAACGTTGGCACATTAAAATCCCATGAAAATGTGAGATCAAATTTCTGATAATTAACACTGTTTTGTGAAGCAGCAGGCCTGCATAGTGAAAGCTCAGTCTGTGGTGCACTGGAGTATGAGTCATGATGAACCTCATGCTGACTCCTCGTTGTGAGCTATCGATCCACTAGCAGGATCACCTTCTGGCCATCATCTCTAGGCCTCATTAGCAAGGGCTTATTAGCTGAGTAGGATTGTAACAGTGCTCTGCAGATGAAACCAATGGTGAATGGGGAAAACACATTTGATCTTGGACTTTCATGCCTTACTGGCATCGCCTTCCTAAATAGAATATAGGTAATTTAATAGAGCCAAAAAACAGAGGTAAGACACCTTGGCTGCCATGAAGGAAAATCTATGTGGGCTAGTCATTTAAAAAAAAACCATATAAAAACAGGTAGGGATGTAACGAGGCATCATGAATCGATTAAAAAGCGATATAAATGTGTAAATATAACAACCGTGCGACGCAATTTTTAAACGGCCTAGGGCGTAATCAACTTTTGATTTCACTTGTTTGACTTCAGATATCAGTACGTCTTCTTAGTTTATTTATTTGAAGAGATTTTCTTTCTGTATTCAGTTATTTATATTTGGGATTTGCTTTAACAATCTATTTAAGATAAAATACAATTTCAGTTGCACTTTTGAAAAGACACATCTGTTGTTTTGCACAGTTTATATAAAGAAAGGAATATTTGTCTGCAGCTCATTCTGTTAATAGGGCTGTGTATTGGCAAGAATCTGGCGATACGATACGTATCACGATACATGGGTCACGATTCAATATATTGTAATATATTTCGATAATGTGCGTAAGGCGATATATTGGGATTTTTTTTAAGTAGCCTATAATTTAAAAAAAAAAGACATGATGTTCATAAAAGTCAAAGAAGTTTACTTTAGGTAAACAATTCAGTACACAGAAAATCAAACTGCCAGTTTGGGATTGTGGTTCACAGGTTCTTAGTGAGCAAATGTTTATATGCTAAAGTAGGCCATAGTTCAGCCATAGCTATGTTGTTAGCTTCTAGCAAAAAGTCAGGCACTGCTAGGCACTGTTAGGCAAGGACACTAGTGATGCGTCTCAGCATAGCCATCTAGAGGTAGGGGGTTTAAACACAACATAAACGTGAACCACTGTCTTACATGAATATTTTTGAACGTAAAAAAAAAATTGTTATTGCCTTTTTGAAAATCAATACAGTATTGCAAAATAAAATATCGCGATACTCAAGTGTATCGATTTTTTCTTACACCCCTATCTGTTAAAGCTCCATTGTGTAATTTTTTGAGTTGATTCTTAGCAAAAAACCCTTTGTTCTTTCACAAATATGTGCTCATTCATGTGTAATTACTTCCACCAACTAATCAAAGTATTCTCGTAAGCGTAGAATCTGCCATTCAGAATCATTGAGAATGCATAGGAGCGACTCGCAAGAATGACGGCCACCATGTTGCACTTCCATCTTTAAAATACATTAGCCAAAGTGGGACATGCCTCTGCATTTCGCGCTTTTCACTCAGTGGCACCGTGATGAATGCCAGGGAGGGGGAGAAGATTACTTGCGACTGCCGGCAGATTTGAAAGCCTGTTGAAAATGGAGGATTGCGCCTATTCTTGAGGACATGTAACTGATTCGCCAAGGAAATTGAAAAGAGAATTAAAACGACAACACGACAGGCAAAGCAACAAGACCAAAGTTAATATTGGAGTGGCTTTACCAAGATGGAAAGAGCTTATAAGGAGCACGGATTTTAAAAGGGACGCCGACGTTGCCTGCTTTCTTCTCGACAGTTAATTCTGCCTATTTGTGTAAATTTTAAGTTTTATAGTTGCTTGGCTAACTATAGCATGGTTGTGCATAACGCTAGAATGACGTCTATGATACTTTTCCTCGCATCAGTGATGAGAAAGGCTTGTCTACCTTGTAACATAAACGTAATCATATGTGTCGTGATTTCCCTGGCAGACAACTCACGTAATGGAGTTGTAACACAGACTAGATACAGCTAGAACAGCTGCGTGTAAACGATGGAGATAGTAAGAGCTAATTTCGGTTTCATTGACATTGTTCATACTGCTCAGAGAAATATATTAAAAACCCAAACCTCCGTTGCTTCTCTCCTACACTGTAAACATTGCCTTACACTATTAATCTTGTACAATATACAGAATAACGATAGCCCTGATACTTTACTAACATTAGCTTGCATATGTTTGGGAACCTGATAGCTGATGTTAGCAATGAAATGGTACCAAAATAACTAGAGCTGTCAAAATGACGCGTTCATTTCGATTAATTAATCTGAGAAAAAATAACGCGTTAAAAAAAATAACGCAGATTAATCCATTCCATATTAACGTTTGACCCGGAGCCATTCTAGCCACCATTCAACTGTAAAATGAAGGAGGGAGACGAGAATGTGCTGCCTGGATCATTAATTGGAACATTTACTTATACAAATCTTCTTCCTGAATAGGGTTGGGTACCGAAAGCTGGTGCCACTGATATGTCTGCACTTCTCTCTGATGCTCTGAAACAGATGATACAGGCAACACAAACACCGCTGCACGTGACGCTAGTTAACACTATACTCAACAGCAGCTAACGTTAGCCTACCGCTAGCTAGTTAACACTATACTCAACAGCAGCTAACGTTAGCCTATCGCTAGCTAGTAGCTGGATTAAACACGGTTAAAATGCTGACAGCTAACGCTAAACGGTGTAAAGTTTGTCTGTATTTCACTGTAGAGGATTCAACACCGGGGTGTAACAATCATAGACTGTATATAAGAATGGACCAACAGATCCCGTTGCTCTGGACGGAGACCAGTGAAGGCCTTTAGAAGCACTTTTCCGGTGAGCGCTGAGCGTTACTGCGCAGCCTCCAACTGAGAGAAACAACGTAAATGTGACGTGAGCAACGTGTCTGAAAGTTGGAAGTCTTCTGGTAGCTGTGCCAATCTTGCAGAGAAGGAGAGCGTAGGTATATGTAAGGAGATAACATGGACACAGGCTAATTATTGCTAACTAAAATGCTAGTTAACATAAGTAATTAAACTTAAACAGCTAATGTAAGTCCAAACTGCCTGCGAGCTTCTCCTGTACTATACGGTAATTCCTCTACTATGCGACAGTAAGTCGCGTGGTTATGACACAATCGTTAGCCTATTTTTACAAAAACGTCTGCTACGGAGCCATAACGTGAGGTACAAGGTAATGGAGCCTTTTATACATTGTTGTGTTTCTTTAGAAATAAACAATGGACAAATAAAGTCTTTAAACGCTTCAGATGTAAAGTTATTCGCTGTCAAAGTGACGTCAAAATGATTGGCAGTCAATGGAATGCTAACGGGGGGTGATCGCTTTGTAGCATCAAAATGGCGCCATAGGAGATTCGAGCTCTGAAGCGAAGCTTACCCCCTTGGTAACAATCTGCAGCTGCCGACGTCGGAAAAACACAGACGGTGCATTCAATGAAACTGGTAATTCGAAGTTATTGTTAAATGTCCTTTTCCATCTGGTGGTTGTTTTTGTCGTTCAACAGCAATTTACTAGTGAAATAAGTTATTGTTATAGTTATTACATTATTATTAAATCATTTAATTTTGACCATATGGCCTTAGCAATAAACAAGTTCTTCAATGTCGCCAACTGTTGTTTAGTACCTTTCTTTTTTTTCTTTAACTTTATTAAAAAGTATCGGTTCAGGCACCGTTAATTATGTATGCGATTAATTTAGATTAATTAATCACAGAGTATGTAATTAATTCGATTACATTTTTTAATCGATTGACAGCCCTAAAAATAACGTAAAACTATTATTTCATTGGAAGGAACACTCACAAGTCGTCGCTAATTTCGGGTTCGGCCACCATAGGAGTTTAAACGCCCTCGGAATGGGGGGGCTAGAAAGTAATATTCAGTTGGTTGTCATATACAATTTCACCGCTAGATCGGAGAAATTCTTACACAATGTAGCTTTAAAAACATCATGAGAAAATCGTATCGTGAACTTAAATTGTGAATTGTTTCGATTTGTGAGTTGACTGTCTCGTTACATCCCTAAAAACGGGTATTATAGTCATCATAGGCCCCTCTCATAGACCATCTGTCACTTTTTGTAAAACATGAATGCACATTGTGAAAAAAGCTTTTTATTTAACTTTTTTGGTTAATTTTCTTTCCCCTAAATGTATATATAGACATCTACTTATTATTGGGTTATGGGGACATGCTGTCATTTTGCAAATCTTTAATCTTTAATCTTAAATTTATTTTTCTTAACTAACTTTGCTGTATTTAATTTAATTTAATTTAATGCATTCATTAGTTCATAATTCATTTTTGTCACAATGCCTGAGGAACAATATTTCACACAGAACAAAGTGACTTCACACATGTAGAAAATAGAGAAATTAATTTAGTCACACTTGTTCAAAAGAAGAAAAAAAAGGTTCCTGAGCCATCTCTAAATAATCATCAAATGTTTTATTTCCAGTCGCTGCTGCTCTTCACTGTCCTCCGTAGACAAAAACTGATTTCCCTCCTAATCTTATTAAACAAAGGCCTTGAATTAAAAGAAGTATGTGAAGCAAAATTAATTTAATTTTCCATTTCATTTAAATCACACAAATGACTGAGTCTGTCTTCCTCAGCAGCACCGAGATAATGTCCAGATCAGACACAGAGGATAATATCCTCTGTCTGATTCAGGCCCACGGAGACCTTTTGTCTTATGGTATGTCTAATACAATTTTCAAAACAGAGGTCATTTTTACACATGATTTTGTGCTTTATCTATATTCATATCTGATTATTTAATCTACAATAAAGTAGATATTTTATTATGTTATGTAACATCTTTCATTTTAAAGGGTTCTCTTAACATTAAACTACATATTATTAAATACATGACAAATAATGATAGCCAGAGTACAGTTATTTATAGTCCCTTCTTTGATATTTTTTTGGAAAATCAAGACCTATTATAAATCTTATATAATTGGCTAGAGAGAAAGAGAGACAAATTGCAACTTAAGAAAACACATTTTTACATTACATGTCATTTAGCTGACGCTCTTATCCAAAGCGACTTACAATTATATGTCAGAGGCCACACACCTCTGGAGCAACTATGGGTTAAGTGTTTTGCTCACTGACACATTGGTTGATGTACCGCAGTTGAATTGAACCCAGATCTCCCACACCAAAGGTATGTGTCATATCCACTGCACCATCACGACCCACATGCAGATAGACAAAACACAAGCAAATTAAGAAAACATCTTCATTAATTTGACAACACATGCACAGCATTTAGCAAACATGCTGCAAATACATAGCCTGGTCCTACCAGACTCTAGTACATTTCATTTGTACAGAGAGTCTGGCCTCCATTGACAAGTGTTAACTTCCTTGAAGGTGGGTACTCTGTTGAAGTTTAAAACTATTGGATCTGCCATAACCAATCGCTAACGTTTGGTCGTGACGATGGCTTAGCTTCGCTAGCGTTTAGGGCTGTCCCAAACGATTATTTTTTTAAACGATTACTCTAGCGATTATTTTTTCGATTAGTCGACTAATCTAACGATTCATTTTTCAATTAGCGATTATTTTCCCATTGCTCAATTATTAACAATTTACACAAAACAAATTTCAATAAGGTTCAAATCTCTATTTATTAAAGTTGTTTAACACGGCACTGTTCAAGTAAAATGAATTTGTAGTGCAACCTGAAGCCAGATGTAGGCTATCAATCCAACAACAAAATAAAGTGACTTTCAAGCTCTTCTCCCTTTAATCTTACAGTAAAAAAGTGCAATTTTAGCAACATTTGAAATCAGATGTATCAAATAAATCCAACAATAAAATAAATTAACATTTCAAGTCACCTTCAGGAGGAATGCACAAATAAAAAACTGCAATTTTTCTCTCTCCTTTCTAAGGGAATTATGAGCCCGAGCCCGAGCCCGAGCCCGATTTAAACCCGACAATTTTTTAATATGTGGGCCGTTATAACTGACATTATAAAGGACTTTATATATATCTGAAACAATATGGCCTGGTTGCGCAATTATAGAAGACAGTGCTACAGATGGGGGAGACACGATTTTAGCACAGTTTACCTCACACTCAAGTCAGTGCAGGACATATACCCAGAGCTACGGGAGAAGCTGGAGAGGTGAGCAGAATTTACGATGTTTTGCTGCTGATATCCTGACTCAGGGATCATTTTACAAAGTCTACAGACTACCACGTTGTTGTTGGTGTTAAGAGTGAAATACTCCCACACTTTAGAAGACCGTGTGCGAGCCTTTTTCTCAACGTGTTGAACTTGCGAGGAATCCATACTTGCACTGTTGCTGGAGGCAGCTGGTTATTTTTAGATTTCTACCCGTGACGCGTCGACGCAAATTCTTTGTGTCAACGCATTTATGTAATCGATGACGTCGACGAATCGTCCCAGCCCTACTAGCGTTCACCTTAGCCAACTCCTTCACCACTAACAGAGCGAGCTGGAAAATCAAACTTTTCCCGAACCCTGTGGGGAGGAGGGCCACAACATCATGTCTAAATAAAAAAAATGCATTGTTTAACACTAATCAAAACAATGTAAAAGTGCCAAAATAGCAAGAAATCAGCAGGTTGCCAGCTCACCATTGGCCCGGTGTAGCCAGATCATTCTGTCTTAAGTGGTTCCTTGTCAGTCCTTTGTCGGCTGGCTGCTCAGAATGCAACCAAAAACATAAGGATTTGGTGGAGAATCATGAAACTAAAATGTATTTTATTAAGTAGAGGATTTTGGATTCTACTTTCCCTTTTTCCCAAAGTCTCAGTTTATTGTTGGAACAATAACACAGAACAGAACAGAAAATAAATCTAGCCCTCCATTAAAACTGGACTACATGTCATTAAAAAGTTTAAATTTAGTAGATTACAGCCTTTATTCAGTGGCATTTGAGGATTATTTTTCACAATGTATAGGGCTGGGTATTGCCAATGATTTCCCGAATCGATTCCGATTCACAAGGTCGATGACATTTCCCAGCCTGTTCTCATGAACCATAAGTTGCTGTATGCACCACATTAGCCTCTTTCCGACCAAGTAGTTGGGAACGTAGTTATAGGAACAGTCCACTTCTAAACAGTTCTACTAACTACTCTCCCCCAAAACTGTTTTTTCCATTTGCATTCACACTGGCCAAGTGACCACAGGAACTGACCTTTTGTTATTATAATCACAGCCATATAACCACCACTATGCGGAAAAGGGAAAAGACCCTGCCCTGAAGTAGGAGCTGAAAGAATTACAGGAACTGTGGCCAGAAGAACTTAATAATCCCCAAATTGGTCCAGTCAGAACACGAGAAAAAAAGGGTTCTAGGAACATTATGTTCTAGGAACTGCAAAAATCCTGCATTCGCACTGGCCAAGTGTAGGGACTGGTAGGAGGGGTAAGGGAATGATGCAAGCACGGCAACGGTCTTTATAGCGTTAAAATCAGAAAACAAATACACCAAAAAAAGTATTAACTAAATACTAAATCTAATGTATATAGCATATTTGTCTCCCGAAGAGAAACGTATCTCTCTCTCCTCCGCCTCTGCCTGCTGCGCTGTGGACGTGTGTGTGACTGTGTGTGTGTGTGTGTGTGTGTGTGTGTGTGTGTGTGTGTGTGTGTGTGTGTGTGTGTGTGTGTGTGTGTGTGTGAGACGGCCGGCCAGCCGCAGGGCACGCTTGTGGAGTTTTACTCTGAAAAGACAGTTAACCACAGGTTCCTGTTAATCTTATGATGGACATGTGTTGAGATATTTAAACAAACGAACCGTCAACGGTGAAATAAAAGCCTCTGATTTGCGAGACTGGTCTGAGAGACCTCCAGCTTACAGCGGTGTCTCTGAGCCAGTCATGGCCGAGCGACGAGCTAGCGGCCGGGGCAGGCGCCTCCTGGCTGTCGCCTCCTGGCTGTCGCCTCATTTCATGGAGCTTCTCAACTCCGAAAACTTTGAAGCAAATTGTCAATTTGGCATCAATTTCTGCAAGACTGCCTATATTCGATATCTAAACAGTTGGTTTCTTGCCTAAAACTTTGTCAGAAGTGAAATTAGTGATGAATAAGATGGCGAAAATTGTTAAAATTGTCCCGTTGTTGGTCTGTCTGTACCAGAAACCAGACCCTCGTTCACCTAGGTTTCTATGTTGAAAAGGGAACAGCGAAAAGACCCTGCCCTGAAGTAGGAGCTGAAAGAGTTACAGGAACTGCGGCCAGAGGAACTTAATAATCCCCAAATTGGTCCAGTCGGAACACGAGAAAAAAAGGGTTCTAGGAATTTTATGTTCTAGGAACTGCAAAAATCCCTCCAGTCGGAAAGCGGCTATTGACTGCTACTGTATAACAACGCAGCTGGCTGCATAAGGAGATGGTCGGGGTGGATGTGTGGGCGTTAAAACACAGGATTTTCAAGCCAGGGAGTGGGGTTCGCTTCCCGGGGAAAACAAAAGACTTTCACCCAGGAAATGCGTTCCTTGGGAGTGTTTTCAATACAAACCACCTTTTTCCTAAACTTAACTAGTCGTTCTGGTGCCTAAACTTAACTTTCGTCGCTGCATAACGCTCACTTTTTCTTGCCTAAATTTAACCGTAATCTTAGACGAAATCACCAGCAGCTTGCGGTGCTCTGTACCCAGCTCTACAGTATAGCGCCCCCTAATTAGTTTTAGCCTTTGGCTGCATTTGGTGAAGGAACTTTATGGAGCTGAACTCACATTACTTGAATAATACACTTGCTGCTGACAATTTAGGTACCTTGTACATGAAAAAAGTATTAGATCTACCTAAAGACTCAAGTACTTATGATGCCATGTATTTTATAGTTCTAGTGAGATACTGGGATGCTCTGGTGGTGTAGGGGTATAAGACGCTAACCAATGTACAATTGCAACATCTTCAGGGCACCTTTGTTGCATCACCCCGTCTCTTTCTCTCGCTCTGTCTAGGGCAAAAATGTCAAAGTACTTGAAATGAGATACAAAGAATTACTCTTTTTCACTGGGGCAGTTCTGTCTTTCTATAGATCCTGAAGATCTTATCAGCCATTTTGATTGATATTGTCACAGCATCCTTTACAGTGTCCACAAACTGAACTGATTAGAATCTCACGTTGCTTAGAGCAACATTTCGTAATGTATTAGCCCTAAAGGAATTAAGATGTGATCACTTTCTTAGCATTTGTTCATCCATTTCTACAGTCTATAACACTGGCTACATTTTCCCTCTACATTTCACAACCCTGAATCATGGCTAATTGCACTTTTACAGTGGATTTTAAAGTTGATTTTAACAAGCCAGATGTAGCTTCCAACACCACAAAAACACCGTGGGAGTGTTTGTACTTTATATTGTGAGATGCAGTCTACTTTTATACTCTCAGGAGAACATCTGTCATGTTGATAATAAGATACTTGTCCTTTTAGATTTTCTTCAACAAGACAACTTCTCCTTCTTCCCACAAAGTTTTATCTTTGTTAAGATAGCCTACTTGTTTTAATCATGACACACATTGATGTTAAAGTGTGATGAGCCAGTTCTGTGCTGACATAGGTAATGTATTAGTTGTGGCTGGTGAAGTTTAATTAGGTAAAATCATTTTCATAAATATAGGACCGACAAAGACCTCTGCCCAATTGAAAGCATTGGGGTTTTTGTAAAAAATCAGCAGGGTGCCAGATCATTCTGTCTTAAGTGGTTCCTTGTCGGTCCTTTGTCGGCTGGCTGCTCAGAATGCAACCAAAAACATAAGGACTTGGTGGAGAATCATGAAACTAAAATGTATTTTATTAAGTAGAGGATTTTGGATTCTACTTTCCCTTTTTCCCAAAGTCTCAGTTTATTGTTGGAACAATAACACAGAACAGAATAGAAAATAAATCTAAAATAATTTAGGCAACAATAGGCAAAACGAGGCTATTAGCAGGAAGGACATTTTACACTGCAGCTCACTGTTTAACTGTCAGAATCTGACCTAAAATGAACTTAAGAAAAAAATGATATCAAAATAGGAAAGGTTGCACATGAGATAAAATAGCACATATGAGTGGTACTGTGTGTGTGTGTGTGTGTGTGTGTGTGTGTGTGTGTGTGTGTAAAAAAGCCTTTGGGTGTTCTAGGTTAATTTGATAGCCTTTATCATATTGCTTCCATAAGCTTTTATCATCAAAAGACAGTGAACAGTCAACTGTGGTTTTGTGAGTTTGTGAACTAAAATAAAATAAATATTTCGGTTCGATGTGTAGGTTTACTCCGCCTACACTACCTCCAGGTCCCCGCGCCTCCACCAACATGTGTCTACACAGTAATGTGCTGCTGCTGCTGCTGCTGCTGCTGCTGTGGTGCGCATTACCAAGGATGCATAAAGGCAGAGGACAGTGCGCGCCCCTGGATGCGAGCAGCTCAAGTCGCAGCAGCCACTCCACTCCATGTTTTGCCCTGCCCTTGTGCGCTCTGCTCGCCGTGCAGCGTGTCTCCGTTGCATTTTGCTTTCCTCACACCGACACGAGCACAGGGCTGCTGTGTGTGCGGGAGAAGTTGTTTGCACAGAGAGCACCAGGTAGCAACTGTCTTCTTCAAACGGGTTAGTCCAAGCTGGGAGCAATCGGACTCGTCAGGGTCTTTTTCTTTTTCGAGGTGGAAGAGACGAAGCTTTTGCAATGAGGTGGACGTGCCAGTATCTAAAGTGAGGAGTGATTTTCCTTTTTTCCTTTTTGTTTTAATGAACATCTGACACCCTGCTCACTGGAGACATTTTTTAATCAGCTCTTTCGGGATTTTTTTTTGTTCTTTTTCCGACGGAGCTCGTATTTCCCTGTGAAACATTATCAAGGATTTCACTGATGTATGCGATGTGGAGACTGCAAGTCGCCTTATGTACTCTGTCGGTGCTGTCCCTGTCATCTGCTGGTGAAAGCAAAGCGCGGAGCTGCAGCGAGACGAGGCAAGCTTATAACGCTAAAGGATTCAGCCTCGTCAATGTGCCTCATCAGGAAATATCAGGTAATTGACAAATCATTAAACAATTGGATGGTGATCGCCACAACCTCAACTATAGTATTCTCCGATCTCCCTCAAACCTTTGAGCATTTAACTCGCCCTGTTACCAACATCCCGTCATCCCTTTTATCAAAATATCCAAAACGAGTCAAAAGTCTGTTTGCCACGTTCCATGGTGGACTTTGTTAAAGCATTTGTCTGAATTGAATCTATGCAGTCTGTATGTTTGTTAGGCGTTTTGCAAGTATTTTGATAAATCAAAGACATGTGATTGCAGTAGAGTGGAACTATATATGTGTTTTTGTTGCTATTTAAAGGTTCTCTCTATGTCCACATTTCTTGATAAATCACAGCAAGCTGCATTTCATTCATTATCTTCCAGTGAGTAGACACCAACCACTGGATTTAAAATCCAGACTACAGCTAAAATGATCCACCTGTCATGTTGCTCAATAAGTATCCGTCTATCCATCCCCCTATAGTTAAACGTTTCAGGTGTTTTAGCTTTTACATGTTCTAGGCCAAATCGAAATAGGTAATAGCACAACAACTTGATTTACACTGACACAGGTAAAACCCAGTTGTTACCTTTCACCTGTTTTAGCATTGGGACCATTACAGAGAAGTGTTCCTCTCCTCATAGAGGTGACTTCACCCACAGGTTATACATTGATAGGTAACTCATTTATCACCAGAACTAATAGCCCAAGACTCACATGTGACACTTCTGTATGTAATTTACTTGCGCCCAAATGTGGGATCATTAATAAATAGAGCTGGTGAAATGGAGACAGTAAAAGATTGACTTTGCAACAGTGCAAAACCAGAAGATATGTTTTGAAAGTACAGTAGCTGCATACCTGTTGCTCACATTCAACAGAAGATCATGGAAGCTTGTTGTGTTGTACTTGGCTAAATAGTGAATGATGTTTACCAGTAGGGGGCTGTATGCACTCAGCATGAAAAACTCTTTTTGCTGAGGGTGTCTTTTTTTCTTCTTCTTTTCGATATTCCTCAAGGCTACAGCTTAGGTTTTAATTCATGTGCCTTGGTACAGCAGAGATATGGGGTTTTATTATCTCTTGTGTGGTGGTAATCACATTTATGGTCAAAGCAGGAAAGGAGATTAGTCAGTAAACATAGTCAGCTTCATGAGAGGGAAGTGTGCAAGCAGAGAGGCCTGAAGTTAATCCCTCTTTTGCCTCTTACAGACAAAATAGAGATACTGTATTGGTAATTGGCAGTGTCAGGCAGTAATGATCATAGAGCCGCATTATTTGCTTTAAACAGGGTTTGTGCTGGATGGGAAAATGATAGTTTTGTCACTGATTGAACATGTGTGTGTAAGTCTGTGTGTGAGGGATCCCTTACAATACTTATAAATCCAAAACAATTTCATCTAGGAATTATAAATCTATGTGGCGCTATTGAGTCGCTAAAAAGCAGAAAAAAATAGGTCAATTTGTATCTTTAGAAAATACAGAACTTGGTATTTACCAGGAAAAGCTGCATCAGAAGCTGCAGTAAATATGTAAAAGCAAAAAGGAAAACTTTTTTCCCACACTTTTTCTGCTCCGGTAGCAACATATATTCAGCATCAACTCGAGGGGAAATTTTCAGTGGACTTCTCAAATAAAAAGACCAGACACTGTATTTAGAATAATTAATGTGCAGAGTATTTTTCTTAAACACGATAAGCTTCTAAAAGTAGTGATGCAGTGCTGCTCTGTTTTTGTTTTAGTTTCATTATTTGTTTCTGATATGACAAAGCACAGGAAGCTAGACAGAGATGGTGGCTTCTGATGTTGCCCCCTGTTCCTTGTTGTCATCAGTGTTGTAAAGTGATGGTTTGTGATTAAACGCAGCTTTGTGCAGTCGATCCACGTATGTGAACTTGCCCTAAATATGTAAGGAATACAATAGTAATAAGAGTCTGCTGATTCATTCAGACATATCTATTATTGAACCCTGGACATGGTTCATTTTTCAATTTTTTATTAAATGCTTTATGTTTGGATTATTTATTAAATCCCATTAGATTTTTTGAATGTATCCTGAGACAGAATCTTGGACTTCACCTGTGCAGCTGTTTTTATTTAGTTTAACAGTTGTCATAGGAGTTAAAATCATGTAGTTTTCCAGTATTTGACTACAGAGTTTTCGTTGGCCTCCACCTCCCCGGAGCACTGGATGGGTTCCATTTACCACAACAAGAATGCAGAACATGTCAGATAATGTTTTATAAATGATTAGGAAATACTTGGACATACTTTTCTTAGATTATGTAGAGTTTTGGGGCTTACGGTAATAAATACATGGCATACATACACATTACAGCGCATTACTTTTCGTAGCTATGCACGAATAGTTCACGAGAACAGCCTGAGAGTTTTCAGTATTTATTCTTTTATGTCATGTACCATTTCTCATTTACTTGGAACTTCAGCAAGTTAAAATAAAAGACAGAGTTCTGTTGGCCACATTATAGATCAAGATGTTTTATGGAGCTGTAATCAAATCCCAATTACAATTCATATACAGCCAGTACACTGTGTGTAATTGGATTTTGTTGTCTCCAAATAACCTTTGCATACAGTAAATAGACGTTAGATATAGGCCTCAGGAGATGGGATAGTAGAAAGCAGTCAATTACCCCTAATAAGCTATGCTAATACAAACGTGTGGCTGCATGTTCAGCGTTAGCGCTCATCCCTCCATCGTTTGACATGTCATGCTATGTCTCTAGATACTAAACACACAGGTGTAATACTTATGCAGAGGTGGCTACTTCAGGTTGTAAGCTCACATTTGCATAAGCTAATTATTTTGACAGCCACTGACAAGCTGAGCTACATTATTTAAGAGGTGACAAACACAGATATGAAAATACAATAGGCTAATGATTTAATCCACACTTTAACTTTAATTAAATAAAAATCTCATAAAACTTAAATGTGTAGTTTGTTGGTGGCATTCTGAATAGAAGTTTATTTTTTTGCATTTTGGTCAGACCCTTTTGAATAAGCATTTACACAGCTACTATCTAAATTCTGCAGGCCATCCATTATTGAAATATTACAGCTGTGTTTGAATGGGTCTCTTGGGCTCCAGAGTCATAAAACTTATCCAGAACATAAAGAACCTGGTAAACCATCAGAAACCCCAAATCGATGTTTCAAAGATTACAACAGGAGGCAAGGTCATATTTTTGTGGCTTTTGCTCTTTTTTTTTAATCAAAATCTGTAAAGTTCTTGTGGGAAAATATATTTTGCTATGCTTTCTATTCCATGTATAACTACCCAATAGATTAGAATATTGTTGTTTTTTCAGGGACGCAGTGGCTGGGCTAATAATAATTTCTCACGATTACAATTGTTACAGCGATTGAAAGCAGAAACATTAGTGTTGCCTCAGAGACAGTCAGATTTACATATGTGGTTTCACCCATGAAGAGATGTAATGCACGCTCAGCTAGGGCTGGGCAATATGGAGCAAATCAAATATCACAATATTTTTGACCAAATACCTTGATATCGATAACACAACGATATTGTAGTGTTGACTATTGGTGCTTTCACAAAATATTTACACAATGAGATTTTTGATAAATAATCATCAGTAATGTGGATATAATGACTAAGTGGGTAACGGCAAATAATAGAACAGTTACAACAGTCTGGTAAGTTCAGAAAATGACATCACTTTACTGTTATGCAGCCTTTAAAACCAGGAAAAGACTTATGCCATTTTACGATATCCAAAATCTAAGACGATATCTAGTCTCATATCACGATATCAATATAATATTGATATATTGCCCAGCTCTACGCTCAGCAGTATAACACTTCTGTCATACTGGTTGCTGTGCTTGGCAAATTGTCGTCATCCATAGTTATATTCTGGGATTGAGATAACTCTTTAGCACCGATGCAGACATAATGTAATTGCTCAGTTGGCGGACCCGGTTAGAGGTCAACCATACTACCCACTTCATTGATTAAAAAGTGCTACTTTCTCTTTTTGCCTAAGGACTTTTGAGTGCCTCAGTTGTCTTACAGTACGGTAGTGGTGGGAGGTAGAGGCCAGTGAGAAAAATCGTACTGGCGTAAGACTATTTTTCTTACAGTTAGATGTCTCTCTGAAGAGTGCCAGTATTCTTTGCAAAGAGGAGGTTGGTAGGATAAAGTGGTGGTGCTGAAACACACTACTGAAAAATGTCTATAACTGGCTGGTGGACAGCTTCGTTAAACTCCACCAGGTCGAGCTTATGATTCCTCCGCTCTCGTGTCCGTGTTGTCAATGAACCATCGCCTGCCTGGTGTTTTACACAGCAGTCAGCCAACAATACAGCTTGTGAAGATCACCCCTGTGTGCCTTTGTCAGAAGTTAGTTATATCGTTGTGCACACAATGCCGCTTGATTGTCAGCCCTTTGTTCATAAACACAACTTCTCCTGAATGCTTCAGTCAGGCCCTGCCAGGGAGCTCTTGCTCCGAGGCTTTGCTGTTAATATCAACATCTACTTACACAGAGCGGTCGCGATTCTTATGGGTGGACATAGCTCTTTGCTTCGGCTTTGAAACAAAATCCCTTGATGTGCTGCAGTTCCTATTAATGCAGTGAGCGACTCTTACTGTATATTTCCTTTCTAAAGAATAACAATTACCTTTGGGGTTCATTGGTAGCAATTTTTAAGAATATTATTTGATGTCTCTTTAACAGAACAGTTATTAACTGTTACAAAATCCAGCATATTTTTCCCTCTTGTGAATTCCTGAAGCTGCAACTCTCTCTGCTTATCACTGTGATCTGTGTGTTGCAGTTGGCCAATTCCCTTATGCACAACCCACATATCAGAAATCTTTGCTGTTTGTACTTAAATGAATGTCAAGACCCGTGTGAACCTTCTGTATGCGGCACATTCAATATCGTCAACATTTGAGCTTTTTTGACAGACATCACTGTAGCTCCTGAAATAAACCATCTTACAACACTTAACGTCTAAATTTAAGATTCTTATGGACAGACAAAACAACACAATGTTGTATTCGTATGTTTTTTTAAAGCAGGTTTAAGCCCATGTAGTTCTGTATTTGATAAATGTTTTAAGGCCTCAGATGTAATTGGTTGAAATTACAAATGATTCAACGAGATGATACAATATAGTCATAATGAAAGCTGTAAGCACAACTTATTATTGCCGTGTTCCCTCAAGAATCCATTGCAAGAACCAGCAGATATCCGTCAGGATTTTTTAATGACACAATATAGCACGGAAAATGTGGTGATAGTCTATGGTTAATATTTTGGTGTCCCATTTCTGCACATTGTCACAAAAGAATGTAATCAATAGTCTGTTGCACAGATCTAATTTTATTTTCCCTTATATGCAAGGCAGGTAGCCTATTTAAAATAAATGTGGAGATAATTTTAGATGTGTTCACAGCCAGATGCCTAATTACTAAATAATGGAATGACATAACACCTTTAGTGAAAGTGTGGGAATACCACTCTAAAAGCCCTTGCCAAGCAAATATCCATATAAAAAATTCTGTAGGGCATTTTTTTCCAAAGCCCATTAAGATGCTTTTGGCTCTGCCAAATTGGAAATAAGTCTCTTGCCAGTCTGTATACATCTTCAGAGAGAACAGTTAATGAGATGTGAGGGAGATTAGGCTGTGTGTGTGTGTGTGTGTGTGTGTGTGCGTGTGCGTGTGCGTGTGTGTGTGTGTGTGTGTGTGTGTGTGTGTGTGTGTGTGTGTGTGTGTGTGTGTGTGTGGCAGTGGCAGTTTAACCTCACTTTATTTTGCCTTGCACCTCTATTGTGGGAGGGAATGACAAAAGTGTTTTGTTTTTCATTGGGCGAGACAGATTGTATGCATAGAACATCCAAATGAGTTTCAATGCGAATCATCCAGCTGTGCTTTTCTACCTTTTGTTAGTTTTGGCAAATGGGAATATCTGAAAGTTGTCATGACGTGACAAATGCGTCAACCCTCTGCAGGCATTCAAGCCAAAAATGCATATGGTCTGCAAGCTTCCTGGCAGCCTTTCTCAGCACCATGTATGGTGTTTTCTGAGTAGTGTGAAAAGCCTCCGGCTAGCGTAGGAGACTGCGATAGCACTTTTTTCAGTTTTCAATCAACTGCTGGCCTAAATCAGTAATGGAGGGTGGGATTAAGGATCACTACCCTCTCAAGCCTTGAGAGGAACTAGAAAATAACAGCAAGAAGTCTATGGATGGATGTGATTGTATGTTGAGGGATTAGAAGTGAGCGCACAGAAAATAAGCAATAAATAAACAGTCTTGCTCTGTAAAAGAGAGCATATAGGCATGCAGAGCATCCTTGACTAACCGTGTGTTGAAATCATGACTTGAGTGGTAACTCTGTGAGGTATACAAGGAGGGAGTCAGATAGGATGTAATCCATCTGAGTTTGAGGGATTAGTGATCCGACTCGCTGTTTGTGATGAACAGAAGAATCGCTACATGCTGCCTTTTTATACTTGTTTCTACAAAAAGAGAAAAAACATTCAACTTTGCTCGTCTCATTAAAACATTGGTGAAAGAAAAACTGCCGCAGGAGGTAACAGAAGGAAAAGTCACATGTGGTATTCCTCCACTGGGAAAAGTGTTCCCCCTGGGATTTCTCTGTTAGTTGGTGAGGGTGGTCCAGGAATTTTGTAGAGGTTGGTGGAGGTCACTTTGTCACATCATTGTTGACATGTGAGAATAGTGGGTGGGTATTAATGATAACTGGGTGGCCTTCCTACTGCTATCTAATGGCGCTTACCCACTGGTAGTACCAGCTCTACCCAGCTCGACTCGACTTGGCCGCGGTGCCCCGTCCTCCTTTTTCCATTGCAGATTTAGCACCGCCTCATGCCTGAGGCGAGCGTGGCTGGTCTTCATTGCGACACCACAGGAAACTGCCATGACCTAACACGACACACACACAGAACGTCAAAGGTGTGTTGTTTTTGACAAATTTAGTTTCAAAAGAAGCTGGAGGCAGCAAAAAAAAACACCGCTGGCTAAACTATTTAAAAATGGCGGGTTTGTTCAGGACCCCCCCGTCTGTCACTAGCAATGATGACACAGTGATTAGTGATGATTCTCTCTGACCAATCAGTAGTCTGCAGGTTCACGTCACCTTTTGGTATCGCCTCAGCTCGCTTGGAACCACGACGGGGGTGATACTAAAAAACGTACCTGTTGGCAGGTACTAGGGACTTTTTTCCATAATGGAAAACCAAAAAAGGCGAGTAGAGTCAAAGCGAGTCGAGCAGGTACTATGTAATGGAAAAGCACCATATGTAGGGGAGACCCTTAGGATTGATCTAAAGCCATATAAAACATACTGTTCACTACACAGACAACGCTAATAACTTCTATTCTCACCCTCTAGCCAAGAGGGTGTGGTTTTCCTACCATTATTTATTATGTATGTTAGAGAACCAAGGCGTTCTGTTTATTGCTATGGCCTTTCTTTTTTCCCACAGAGACCTTTTTGCCTCTGGAAGGCAGTCTCTGAATAGAAGTCCCAAGCTTGACACCAATGATAAGGCTCAGAGGGATGAGTGCCACACAGTGCTTTTGGGAATACCCACATGGGTATGTCATATCGAGGTGTCAAGGATGCAAATACATTTTACACTGGGGACCTTTTGTTTTTGTTTTTCAGACACAGACTAGTACACATGACTGAGGTGATTTGCTAAATAAGCCACCCCTCAGAGACTTGGAAGTAAACAAGCATTAAGCACAGATAAACATGCATTCCAAAATTGTCATGGAAACATCAGACGCTGTCAACGGATGCAGACAACGGTGATGGCATTGCCGTTAAAATTTTGACAATGACACTGTTGTTGTGTTGATGAAACATAGACAGTCTCTACCCCTGAAAGGCCTCTGAGGTGGTTTCACTGTTGTGAGACCACGGGGGGCTTTTGATGTATCAAAATCAATAGTGCAGATGCTCCAACATGCAGACATTTTTTAGTACAAACAAAGCCACAACAGTACATCAATGGCTAACTTTAAGGCCTGTGAACATCATTCAGGATTCTAAATATAGTTATAATGTTTTCACTGTGTAGTTGAAGCAGAAAATTTAATATTTGGATACTGAAACACATAACTTTCTTTTTACCAGTTGGAATTGAAAAACAAGGCCAACCTTTACGTAAGGTGATGTGGTGGTGTATTTAGTAAAGAGTAGTAAAGCTAAAAGTAACCTTTTTATATTAATGAACGTCCGTTACATTCAAGCCATTGCCAAATGAGTTGCTATAAAGCTAATTTAGACTATCAGCTCCACACAACTCTCTCTGTATTTCTCAGTATGGCTGTGTTCAGAAACTGGTATCGTCCGGCGTCGTTAGCACGCAGAAAATCGAGCGAACATAATTATCTCTTCTGAAGAGTCCATCATGTTTTTTTTAATCCTCCATGTCCTCCGTGGCTACTAGCAACTGTGTGGAGGACGGGTGGGAGTGATGCGCGATCACTGAAGACTTGTATCATGTGGATGCACTGACAGTTTTGTTGTCATTACTTAGAATTCCTCATGGGAAGGCAGAAACTACGCACTACAGCTTTAACACTATATAAACCTCTTTGAGCAAGTACATCAATTATAATTTCAACTGATTCTGGTCCCAGTTCATAGTTTCTTTGCAACAACAGTTCTTTTCCTTTTTTCTAGAGAAAATCACTTAATTTTCTCCTCTTCTCTCCAATCTGGGTAGCGCCCTACCTAGAAAGTAAAATCAGCTAAAGGCTGAGTGGAAAGTTCTGTTTTATTCTTTTGACCGCCAGAGATGGTAGAAATCTGGTCACTACAAATCTCCTCTGGTGGTCACCCAGGAATCATAGAACCATAGTTACACATCGTATGTGGTGGGGCTCTAGCTTTGAATGCAATTTTGAATGCTTAAACTGCTGTTTATGATGTTGTGTGCTTGTGTGTAAATGGGAAATATGAATGGGATAGTTATTTGCACAGTATATGGCCTAACCAGACTATTTTCATAACTGGAATAAGGATCTTAATTGGAATACTCTGGCACTAATGCTGTGTGGGTGCATTAGTGCTATATTTTGCCCTGCAATAGTGGAGGTTTAGTGAGGGTTCAGTTCATGAGATATTCAGTGAAAAAGAAGAGTTTTGTGCTCTTAGTAAGCTGTCTGTGTAAAATTGTGTGTTACTCCTGTTTCTCTCATTTCTAATAAATCAGCTACAGTATAAGTCATATGCACTTGATCACCATTACATTTGCAGCAAGGACAACAGGAAAAACATTTCACCCTAATATTCTGTGGCAGCTCAGTACGATGTTTACCTAAATTGTGCAATCAGTAAACTATGTACTATGTACTAAGTTTAAGAATTTCATGACAGCAGCGTTGCAGTGGGCGTAACAAGAGAGTTCCAACTGCATGGCTGCATCTCTCAAGTGAATAGATGATAATTGCTCCCCAAGTAACAAGACAATAGAAAACCACAGTGCCGACCTTGCAACACAGATTGGAAGTAAATCGTGTTTTTAAAGAGCAGTAGTTGTTAGCCAGGACAATACATGCAAGGAAAGGATGTTGTCTAGTTATAAATTAGGAAATTTATACTGATTACATGAGTTCATGACCCAGTTTAGTGTGATCTCGTTTGCTGCTTTGAGGTGGAGAGACTAATTAGAGATTGGTATTATCTTTATGTTAATGCAAAAATCTAGAGGGCTGATCTTAACCTCGGGTCACATTTCTGGGCTTTAATTATAACATTAAATAATAGACTTTGCAGTTAAATGTCGTGGGGGATATAATGACACTCCTGCATGTGTCAGAGGTCTGCCCTATGTTCTTTCACCCCGTGTTGCTTCATTTCCTTTTTTACTCCGGTTTAGGCCCTGTTTCTTTTTACTCAGTGATCTGTGAGAGCCCAACTTATACTGATATTAATGTATTTTATGACGATTGATTCCTGCAAATATGCTAAAATGCACATTTAACAACTCAATATGAAAAAAGGTTTTGAAATTGAGATATAAAAAGAATTAAAATAGCTTCTTTAGCCAATGCTAAAAAACTGTTTTCTTGAACAATTTGTACACCATTTTATTACAGTCTCTTTTTAATAGTTCTGTATAATTGGATGTATTTTGCATGTATAATGGCTCCACATATTGTATTTTTTTTTTTTTATCAAATTGGCTTGTAATGAAGCATGTTGGACGTAGCACTTGCAGAGTACTTCAGAACGACATCGGAATTAATCTGGAACTAAAGAAGAACTGCGGGGGTGAACTAGCAGTTCCTTTAAATTACCTATCCTTATAACTGATGACAGTCTTGCAGGAAAAGACATCTTGGCTCACTTGAATGGGGCCACATAGTGCATCTCCAGGGAGCCTCGCAGTCATGACAAATGTGACAAGCTCATGTAACCTTAATGTCAGGAGAGGACCAGTTTTAAGTCGTTCTAAGAATGTTGATGAGGCTTGAGAAAGAATATCTCCCTCCCTCATAGTTCTAGTGTTATCAATTTAAGGCCTGTTGGAAAGGAGGTGCAAGCATTTTGGAAAGGGTTATTGAAATGGCTGGGCTATTGGGCCTGTGTTCAGTGTTTACATCTTTTGGGCCCTCGGATTTCGTCATGTGTCAAATCAAACATCTGCCATTGTGATGCTTCTTGGCTTGTTCTTTGGCTCCTGGAGGCTTCTAGAATCTGAAAAGAAGCCAGCCTCATCTCCTGCTACCAGAACCCCGCTGTTTCCTGTCCCCTGTGTAAGCTGCCGGTAAATGAGTGGGCTGGTCATCTCGCACCCTGGGGCTCTACCTTGGGCTCTTCAGACCACCAGCTGTTGTTTTTAGGACTGAGTCATGCACTAGTTAGCATGATGAATCCAGAGCACGAGTGCAAGGCTTTAACCTCACCGTATGTCTCCTCCTCTTCTCTCCTAGCCTCAAATATTAGGCAAGTGTGATAAACTGAAATACACTTCATATACAAAAATACACAGTTCATTTTAGAGACATCAATAATTAATCACCTTCGAGAATTTTACTGATCATGAATATGCATGCAAACTTAGCATGACAGAAATTTGAAATCTTGGCCCCCTCTTTGCTGAGTGATGATTGACTGTTTTACTGTGCCTTTCTTGCTGTATTACTTGTGTTGATTCTACTTACTAGTAAACAAAACTCCACCAACACAGCTGTATGTTGTGAGACGATTTCAGTAGCTTAAAGAAAGCTAAACCATGTACTTGAGTAAATACGTAGTACTGTTGTAAATACGACTTACAACATATAATGACTGGCAGTTAATCTGGTAATATGTGAAAGCTAAACATGAAGGGGAAGGTGACAACTTTTGTTGATGTCGGAGTCAGATTGTGAGGCTGTGCCCATACTGGAAGCAATACGTACCAGTTTAGACCCAGTGCATACAGAACTTGAAATAGCGCCAGTTGAAAAGATTTGTGTTCATTTCTTTGCCAGCACTAGTTGTCGTCCTAAACGACAGGTGCAGCTCTGTTGGTTTGAGGTGTTGCTTACTTTGATGACATGTTGGAGCTTTGAGTTCTCCTCATCTACAGTAATGTATGTCCTTAAGAAAAACCTTAGAATTTTAAATCATGGTAAAGTGGGTTGACTATTAATTGAATAAAGACAGTAGAAGCAGGATCGTGGTCGGCAATTTCAAGTGGAGCCATTATTACATTTTATTTAACACAATATTCAGAGATTTATGATTTTAATACCTAATTGACCTCATGTTTAAATCAAGCTTTGATTGAGGAAAAACATGTTTAGTTAGTCAAATAAGTACTTCAGGAAGAAGAAACATAATTTTCTGTACAGTTAAATAATAATGAAGAGGAAGATATATGCTTTAGTCAAGCTGGTCCAGTATTTACAAAATATATATTTTTCTCCCTGAATTTGACAGTTTGATATGACTGTGATGCACGTGGCCATGATGACATGATTTACAAACTTTTTATTTAGATTTTTTCTGTTTATTTTTATTTTGCAAAGACTGTGTGAAGATATTTCATACACAAATCTTATTTCTCATATTTCAAGTCCTTCACACTAGGACAAAACAGACAGGACATGTAAAAACATTTACATGTCCTGATTTACACACAAAAAATTAACCTATGGGTACAAAGAGGATAAACATTAACTCTAACCAGCCAGGGATTCCTATAATTCAGAAACACCTTATGAGACTGTATGTAACACCTCCTCTCATGGGTGTGGTTTGAAAATGTATATACTATTATGTTCTTATTTTCACATACAGGGTTCACCTCTGACGTTTGTGTAAATTCTCTTGGAAAATTGGGTGTGGGTGCTGATCAGAGTATTTGAAATTGCCTGACTACAATAACAGAAAACTTGATATTCACTGCTTGGGATGTGATTTAGTCTTGTCTTGAAATATGGCTCAAAGGGACTTTTTTTCAATCAGAATATGTTATTTTTGTTAGCAATATTGCTTGTGTCAACTTTGGGTTTGATTCAAAACCCTAAGGTGAATTCTGCAATTATGTCATATTGGAGATATGTTAAGAGTTAAGATATGTTATTGGAGGTAAGTTTGGCTTACCGGCTGTATAGTGTGGGTTTAAAGCCTGGCATCCATGTCAGACAATCTCATCCCCTTCTGCTATCTCCGTAAAAAACGTAAATATCAGTTTTTTTTTACTTTGAAATACATGCTAAATCTCTTATATCTTCGATATGGCACGTACTAGTGCCCGAAAACCAAACAAACATTGACGCTTCACATCAAACAAAGTTTGCCGTTCTGGGTAATTACTGTATTTAAGGCATATAGTATTATGTTGCTAATACACAGCATTTGTTAGCCTTACATGACTAACACTGAAATCATACAACCGTTTTGCATTTGTCCGATGACGCGAATGCTTTTAATTGGTAAACATTTGAATCTTTCCCATATCTACCGTCCATCCCATAAGATGTAAACGCAGCAGAAGGCTTGTCTTACTTACAGTATGACTCCCATATGTACAGTAATTCTGCAGACGTTCCTGCAATGTTGATGTCCATGCCACTAGCCTACTGTTATTTATTATTTTGGAAAAATACTATTTTCTACTTATTGTGAGGTGTGGTATCCCCGTGGTATTTAGAATAAGCTTTTCTTTTCCCACATCTGGAAATCATGTTCTGAGGAACATGGCCATTTGCCTACAGTTTGAGATATTGCCTTTTCATATTTCCAACTCAATAATAACATCTCATTTAGTCCAACTGTTTTTTTAGTACAGAACCTGGCTAGTGCAATCCTGTCATTGTGCAAAATGGATCTTTGGATCATCTTTCGGGAAAATTCAGCAAAAAGATGTTTGCAGGACAAAACGATGGATTTTAACCCAAACAAAGCCACTGTATTTTTTACTTTCTATATAAATATGTTTCTTATTATCTACCTGCCATGCTGTCAGTTTACATTGATGGAAACTAGTGTTGATAATTGTAAACAAAACAGTCTGCACATTGTCTTATACACGCAAAGTATGTTTATTTGCAGCTGTCATGTTTCAAGCACACAGGCTGCTCATTAGACTAACAAAAGGACAGAGTTGACATCAGATTGGCAAGCGCACCATAAAATTATGAGCTTGACTTTATTCAGGGCATTAAGCTTTACCTCCCTACTTCACGCCACACTGTGAACAGTATATTTATCTCTCCATTACTGTCCTGCAATGTTCCAACTCTGGAAGTTATTTCAAAGTGAGAACATCTTTTAGCAGCCTCCAAGTGTGGTAACATATGGCTGGGGCGATTGAGGTAATTATCTGTGTCATCTTGTTTGGACATATTCAATTTGGGTCCCAAGCCTCAGTGGAAATAGTTGAAAGTGGGTGATTTGGTTGATGGAGAGGAGATCCAGATGGCAGAGCAGTGGTGAGATCAATCGAGCTTGATGCATTTTTCCAACTTCAACATGCAGACAGATGTGATTTAACACAGTAATTGAGTTTACTTCCAATTCACTGATTTCTGTTGACAAGTAATAACACCTAAGAAACCATGTGAAAACGTACTTGTAAAAACTCTTAATCATTCATTTGTTCATGGGTTATTTCATCATAACAATTAATTATCATTAACCATGTTCCTATGTTTAATAGGCTATAGAAGGCAACCTGTTTAGGGTTTTTGAAGTATTGATTGTGGTTTAATTCCGAATACAAGAAATGTTCTCTAGAATTCTTCCTACTCATGTCATGAGTGAAGTGATTAATACCAGGCTTTAACTACAGGATTATTTTTTTAATTATTTTTCTATTTTCCTTTATTTCGTGTTGTTTTTGTCATAAAATGGCAGTAGTAAATTATAATTTCCCAGAGCCCAGTGTGAAATCTTCAAATTGCTTTTTTAATCTAACCAACAGTCCAAACCCCAAAGATATTCACTTCACAATCATACATGACAAAAAAAAGATGCATAATCACATTTGAGAAGCTGAAACTAGCAAATGTTCAATAAAAACACAGTTCAATCAGCTCACTCTTAAAACCTGGTAACCTGCTCATACCATCCTGGTAACTGTTTTTTAAAAACTATATTTATGGCAATGCTCCTGCTTTTTCTTATTGAAAGTTTATATACAAAAGTGTCCATCTATAGACTACATTTAGAATGTTGGCTTTGAACTTGGAAATGGTCTATATTACTTACTATAATGTTACATTTCCCTTTTATTCTCAGTGCAAATGTTTAAAAGAGCATTGTAAGACAAGGAATAGCTTTTATAAAATGCTGAAAATATTAAAATGTGGCTTTTTTCATCTTATTAATAATCAATGAATCTAAGTAATAATCAACAGATTAATCGATTATCAAGATAGTCGTTAGTTGCAGCTCTACTCCAGTCATTTCTAAATGAGCACTGTTATAGATATGCAGTCATTTTGTTGTGGGGAAATAAATCACTCATTAATGGTCTGTATTTTTTTAATTTCTCAACTACATTTGTTTTTTCATAGTAGAATGGATTGTAAGAGGTGATTGATGTATTTCATCATAGAAAGTAAAACGTACCCAGAGAATCATCTGACAGTTGGTAGCCTACTTTTCCTTTGCATTTTAAAAATGAAATGAAATTTAGATGTGCTTAGAGGAAGAAGCTGTCCCAATACTTCCAGAATGCCTTTGATTGCAGGAATCCTTCATTATGCTGATTTTAAAAGTTAACCTTTAAACAGAACATATCATCTAGAGAATTTAAGCTGACAAGAGTACCTGCTCAGTTTACCTTTTGCTCATAGCTATTTTTTCCCTTTTCATATAACATTACAGTGTATTCATACAGTCTTCCATCATTCAACAAACTGTAATTCTTTTTGTGCGATTTTGCTCCCTTTTGCCCTTTTAATCTAGGTCATGTCAGATGAATAAAGGGCTGTTTTAAATGTGCCGCAGCCCAAATAAAGAAAGGACAGTCATGGCCTAAATGTGTGAGGGGCCTATTCTGTACCTGAGTCAATAGATCTCAAAGATAGAGGTGTCAGCCTTTCATAGGGAGCTGAGGCTCAGCCAGCCTTTTAGCTTTTACTGTTTTACTGTCCAAACCTGGCTAAAGCATTTAGTCCAAAGAGAGAAAGTAACTTTAACTTTGCCCCTCTTCTGCAAAGTCCAGTTTTCTTTAACCTGGAATTTATTGCCATAGACTTTGTCATAACAATCTATAAAAAAAACCCAAAAGTGACAGTAACATGCTTTTTCAAGACTAATACCAACATAAAATAAGATTTTATAATTTTCCTTTTGGATTAATTCAATGTCACACAAGAATTTATATAGAAACTAAATGTGAAAATAAGATTTGGAAATGTTATAATACTTGTAAGTGTACATTTATGTCTTATGCATGTGGGCATATCCATGAGATTATGGGAAGTGGTGCAAGGCATTACATTTAACAAAACTTATCTAAAGTCATTTACATAAATACAAACTGCCGACTTGAAAATAAGTGATTCACATTAATCTTTAGGGGGTGGGTGATATGGATAAAATCTTTAATCAAGGCATATGTCATTTTATTTCACAATATTTATATATATTATAACACAAGTTTTCTGGAAAATCAATTCAGTAGCTGCTAAGCAATAAAATAACCAGACAGGATTATCTGTTTTTGCTAATTGCGTGAATTAAATACCTGACTAAAAAAAGATTGATTAAAAAATAACCATAGAGAAGTCCTTTCTCATTGATTTGCAACATTGCCCACAATGGCCCAATGCACCGAGAGATATGTAAGGTATATTTACCATGATTTGTGGTATAAAAGGTATCACTGTTTGACAACTTTGTATCTCATGTATGTCAAATGTGTCTCATACAGTATGTATCATGAAACAAATCATTACATCACCCACCCCTTCATTAAATATGCAAAATCACAAGTAGGATAGTCTGATATCTCCCCACTAGTGCCACAAAATCATCACAATTATCACATTGATTCAGTTGATGATCCCTATGTGGATCCAGAAAAGTAAGACATATCTGTTTCAATTCTTCAATGGTTTTAAAGCCACACTAATAATAATAATAATAATAATAATAATAATAATAATAATAATAATAATAATAATAATATTTTTTACATGGGCATTTCCAATGACAAAACTTCGAAGCTGAAGATACAAAATCAGCAGACCAGCAGCAAACAAAGTAAATAAGTGCCCATTTAAGTATAAAATGTTAATATCATTAACAATCAATAATTCCTTAGTCACAGATATTCAAAGAAATAAAAATACATTTGGATTATTATGTTGAAAGAAGGTCCTTAAATGTCTTTCTGGGTTTGACTGTTGGATAATCCATTGTGTGTGTACACTCGATAGCAGTATACCTGTGGGTATGTAAATCTGCATAGCAAAGCGATGAATTTTGAACAGAATCAATGCTAAACACTGGGAAACTGAGTTACAAATAAACAGAATTATGGATATTGCAGGAGACCTGGCTCAAGTAAACTCAATTGAATGAATTGAAATGTCAAGAGTATGGCCCTGCTTCTGCAAGCCTCTGCCTTCATTTGAAGGCAATAAGTCTCTGTGGCAGCCGGACTAGAGCAGAGAAGGGGCAATATCCCAGAGGCAGTGCTGAATGAAACTGGAGCTGGAATTTGGTGGTAGATCAATGATAATAAATGTGATTCATTCAATATGTTGCTTCCCTGTTATTGAGCTTGGCTCTGCTTTCGTGTGAAATGCTCACTAACGGGCAGCAGCCTAAAATATCCTGGAACCAGATAAAAACAAATCCTGATTTCAGTCAAAATGTGGGTGACTTGCATAGTACCTACTGTATACGCTACACTTCACTCTTTTTGGCTCTTTATACTAGACTGTTTTCAGGGGGACAAACTTGGAATAAAACTCACCAGCTCAGAGTACAATAGATGCTGCCACACTGCAGAAATTAATTTAATTTACCTGATCACTTCACCTTTTTATGAATTTTCAGCATGGGTGAGTAATACATTTTTCTCTCTTGACTTCATGAATTGTTGGCTTGTTTGGCACAAAGCTCTGGCGAGAATGTACTCACTTTATAAATGCTGGCAAGAGTGGTCAAGGGATATACCAGATGGCATGCCGCATATGCAGTTTGCCCTTTGGCCAGGTAGACTAATGAATCCTTTTGGGAGTTAATCACACTGTCTGGCATCAGACCCTCCATGGGCATTGAACCCACTTTTTCCCACAGCTGCCCTGAAATATTCTGGAGCTTTCACATTTCCCTGCAACATATGTTTTGTAGTTATGAGTGACACAATTGAAACAAGTCTCTTTAGCATTTTAATCTCCCAAGTAGAAGATTTTGAAGTAGTCAAACTGTATGTATCTTTTGATGGTGGACCATTACTGCAGTGGCACAGTGGAGCTGAACATATTTAGCACCGGGGTCAATAAGAGCAAGTTTGTAAGAAGTGTTGTCTGAACACTTTGGAAATCAAAAGGTCACACTTGACTGTTCGGCGTGAAAAGCAGGACATCATAGAGAGGGGGGAGATATTGTTTAAATATGGGCTACATCGGCTAACATTTTCAGACAGTCTCTCCTGGAAGGCATTCATAGTGTTTCACTTGGTTGTTAAAAAGTGACAGAAGTAGTTGTGTGAAGAATGAAAAAAGAGATAGAAATGGTTGGAGAACCCAAAATCCGACATCGGAAGAAAATCATTTCTTGCATTGTTATCTGAAGAAATGCATCATTTGATAAAAATTGGGGGGAGAACACACGGTACTGTACAAGTGGAATTTCCACCATAAAACTTGGTCCTACTGACCTAGTAAGATATATGCAATCTATATATTGCATATTAATGAAAGTAAACTTGATTTCATGGAGTGTAAGCTTGTGGCCATTTCTAAAGTCTCAGTTTGTTGTTGCACAAAAAAGACGTCTAGCCTGGGGGCTCCTGCGCTATTTCAATCATTCCCTGTGGCGGTTGTTATTCTGCTGAAAGGAAAGGAACCATATATATATTGGTATTCGGTTAATGAAACAACAAAATTTAAACTTTGTTTTTAAAATAAATGAGTATGATATGACTCAATTAGATTTTTCTTAACTTCCAGAGAAAAACTTCTCTCTATTAAAGTGCAGCAGTATGAGGGAGATGGATTTACACCCTTTATTTTTTATTTTAATTATTGCATTAAATTGTTACTCATTGTGTTGAAGTGGAAGCCTAAGGAACTCCTTAACTTCAGCTTTGAAGCCTTGTGCTCAACCTTTCCTTTAAAGCCTTATCATGAGTCGGCAAAGTGACTGAGACCAGTCGGAGTATATATCTCACCCACTCTGTGACTATTGAGGTCCCACAGCTTGTAGCGTAACGACACAATGCACAGACCCACCTGCTGATGGCCATACAGCAGATGACCAAGCAGAACAGTTATTGAGCAAACATATCAGGGTTGTATGTCCATGTGTACAGCTGCCCACTATCTACTTTACTTAAAAATTTAAACGTGTACTTGCTTTGAATTGAGCCATTTTGAGTCCTCGAAAAAACCCATTTCTTTTCCCCTTTGTTCTTGTCATTTGTTGCCTCTGCAACATGGCCCACGTTTGGTAAACATCCCATCATGCCATTCAGTCCTCTCAACCCCCTGCTAATTTGCAATACGTAATAATGCATGAGATTTTTGCTCTGGCAGAAGACTTTTTACTTTAAATTCTACTTTATGGACCCACTATCTCTGCTAGCATTATCTTGTGTTACTGTATGAAAAGAAAAAAAATCACGCTCTGCCTTGTTTCCTTCTGTGATAGTTGAAACCTACTATAAGAATCATAAATGCTGAGTTAATTTATCTAGTTCACTAACCCAACAGACCATTAGTTTTACTTTCATGGATCTTAAAGCAGCCATATTATGCTCATTTTCAGGTTCATAATTGTATTTTAAGGTTGTACCAGAATAGGTTTACATGGTTTAATTTTCAAAAAGCACCATATTTTTGTTGTACTGCACCGCTCTCTCTCACTGCTGCAGATCCTCTTTTCAGCTGGTCTCTGTTTTAGCTACAGAGTGAGACCTCTTTTCTTCTTCTTCTGTACTATCTTTGATTGCACTTGCACATGCTCAGTAGCTCAGATGTAGATCATGTCAGCTAGCTAGCTCCATAGACAGTAAAAGAAAGGCTGTTTATCCAACTTCGGTCAGTTACAAGGCAGGAATAGCTGGGGGACTTCTAAATGAGGGCGCACATGTAAGTAGTTCTTTTGTAGATTATGGTGAACTTGTGTGTGTTGTAGCAGTGCTTTGCTATTGAGAACGAGATAGCATGCTAGCGTTAGCATGCTAATGCTATGAGCTAATGGTTGCGGTTAGCCTGCTCGTTTCGGCTTGTGACGTCACAAGCCGTGCCGATTTTGAACAGCTCACCCAGAGACTGAAGGCAGGACACATTCAGAAACCGTATCTCACTCTAAACAGCATGGATGGATTTTTTTCAAAGTTTGTATGTGTGTGGAAGCACCAGAGACACAAAAGAACACCCCAAATCCCAGAAAAAGTGATTTTTTCATAATATGGGCACTTAAAAGGTGTTATATAAATTAAACTTATTTTATCTCAGCCTAGGATTTCAGAAAGGTGTTGTACATATTCACAACTTAAGTCACAAAATCCAGTGTATGCTCACTTAAATCAAAGACTATACATCCATTTTTTTAGAAGCCATCTGCTTGTATCGATAGGACAGTCTTTTACCGGACTTACACAGACACTGATAAAGCAAAAACTAGGCTTTTTTTAATCGTGATTTTTCTTTGTAAATACAGATAAACATGGAGTGCCCAGAGACAATTTTGGTAAGACAATTTTGAACCTAAACAGTCCCTGGCTGCAGCTAATTCTGTCATGGTGCATGAAGCCGCCAGGCTCCACTAATGAAGCGCTTCTTTTTAGGTTATAGATGGTTAAGGTTTGGAGTAAAGCCATCGTTGTAGTCGGGAGTGTTTCAATCCTAGCAAAAGAGGAAACTGCTTGTTGATTAATTTTTATCAACTCAGCACATTGTCTTACCTACAGCAGATATGGCTACTAATAATTCATTAAAATATAGATGTGTCTAGCTCAAATTACTTAGGTACTACATCATTTAAAATTTTGTGATATTTGCAAAAAAAAACAACTATGAACTGTTAAAAACAGCATTATTAAAGCAGCTACTCAAATGCCTGTCTAGAGTTAGTTCTCATTAATGAAATAAAAGGTTGCTGGTAGTATGCTGTGAAGAACAGTCTTTGTATTTGTAGTGAGAAATGGCTAATTTGTCTTAATTTTGAATCGGCAGAGAAAACCTCAGTGGCAGCCCTCCACTCTAGTACATCTGAGGTATTTCTATTTATTGAACCACTATGAGAAGAAAAGGGATAAGAAATGTGCCATATTTTATGCCTGCCCATTAGAGATGACTGTAACATCTGCCTGCGTATGAAACCTCAAACATGCGGAGCACATGCTTCTTTTACATCAAGGGACCAGAACCCAAGAGGAACTGAGGCCAAATACAAAGCAACTGTGGAATAAAGCATACGATATGATGTTAGTTCTTCTTTAATCTCTGCATGATCATACCTCCAGGTCTATCCATTTCCTCCCAATGACCTATATATTCCTGACTATCCCTGTAATTTAAGAGATCAGAATGTCTGTGGTTAAACAAACGTGTCACACATAGTAATGTTATAGTAACATTCATAATGGGTTGGGGAACTTTCTTCTGTGAAAGGAGCTCTCTTGGCATCTTTGTAGCTGATTGCATGTGTCAAATGGGCATTGCCTTGTTGTTTTCTCTCCAATCATTCATCAGAATTGAGCCGGCCTATGTGAGCATTCTCTGAATCTGTAGTCAGAGATTTCACCTAATTACAATGCTACGCTTCAATCATGTTTCGCAGTCCATGAAGATTGTGATCCAGAGGAGCCAAACCCATCTGCGCATCAAACAACTAAACAAAACAACTAATGTGTGATTGCATTTGTAAGCCGCACAATATTTCTTATGCCTCACTTCCTTTTGATTAGTAAACATTTGAGCTAATGCCAGAACATTTCACTGTAAAATCCCCAAAGAAGATTAGCATTTGTCCTTAATTATCTTGCCTTCTGTAATTACATACATTTAAATCTCTGATCAGCTCGTTCTGAAAGTAAAACATGTGCCGCGGTGCCTTCTGACATGAGGCAGCTACAAGGACAGAGTGGAACATTTGCATGCTGGACTGGGTTAAAGACACGATTGAAGACCTTTATCCACACTTTTTTCCCCACAGTGATTGCATAACTATTTGCTCAGAAGTCATAGATAAACCTGTGAGTGAATAATGTAATATGTTTAAGTGTATATGCCTGTCTGTGTGTGCTGATCACTGAATTTGTGATCAGGTTAGGAGCGTAATGATTCATGAATGTGGGTGGATGTGCCAGCCCTAATGTTTAAGATACAGCTCTGTTGTTTTACATCTAAATGGAAGCAGGTTTTTCTTTATATGAAGAGCCTGATGTGACACATGTATCAGCTTTAATATATATTAATATATATTATACTTCAGTCAGTGTTGTCATCCCAGGCTTACATACAGTATGTACTGTATCTCTGCTGCCCACTCAGTTAAAACTTTACACTGTCCCTTTCATCCTTTGCCTGTTTGAAAGGCTGAAAGAGAAAACATGTAGAACCCAAAAGTTGTTTTTAGCAATTGTGCAAAGGTTTCAGCAGCAGTAAAAGATTTGGTCACAGTACTGATTTGGCAAACAATTTTAACAGATGCAATAGGCGTGCTCTGGGACTCTTCCCAACTTCCCACTTGTCCCTCTTCACCTGCAGCCAACAGTAAAGTTGGCGACAAAAACAATGTTCTGTTTGTTTTTTGCAGTGTTCTACTTCCTAACAGCTCTTATTTGTCAAAATCCAATACTGAAGCTATTGTCTTTGTAAGCATATATAATGGTTAGCTGTTAAATAGGTACAGGATTCCATTTTATTTCATATTCAATTTAAACAGCTGTATTGTTTATAAGCTTTATTATATTAAGCCAATCATGAATGCACTCACAATTGGTTTAATTCATCTTTAATGTATCTCTGTAGCAACACCACTTGTGTTTCATACCCATACAGTCATCCCACCGCTACTTCTCCTTTTTTTTGTTGCCACTGTTGGTATTGAGTCTTACAAGTTTAACTCAGCCTGACAGAGTCTGAGCACAACTGTGATCTCACAAGCATACAGTGTATTGACAGCTTGGTTTCAGATTCCATCTTGGGTGCAAAGCAACCAACTAGAATGGGACAGATATGGTCTAGTGGGCCAAAATCCCATTTAGATTTGGGGACGATTATTTCAAAGTTCACCAAGGTAGGCATTTTATACTTGTATTGTTCTTTTGAAACAGACCTCACAATAAACACAGTGGAAAAAGGGGGAAGGGACATTTTATGTATAAAAATGTTGAATAGTTTTGTCCTGTGTTATTTTGGCATTACTGCTATTTCTATTCTCTTGTTTATTTTGGTGTATGTATTGTAGGAAGCAGCCAGAATAAAATATGTGTGAGAAAGGGAAAAACGTGAAAAAAGACACAACATCATAAACATGCTGCTCACACTCCTGGCTGCTTCTCACAAAGTCCTATTTTATGTCTGTTAATGTAACAGCAGCAGCTCCTTTTTTCAAAGTGGTTAAAGTAGCTAGGTAAGTCAAATGATGTGTTATACAAAAACAAGACTGAAAGATGAATAAGGGGTGTACAACTTATGAAAGCTAAAAGAACCAGGGTTTCCTTTCAGCTGTCATTTGCACTTAAGGGCAGTTCTGCGTTTTATTGATTTTTTTTTTTCTCCTTTTTTGCCAACCTTTAGTGGCCAACAGAGGTGTTCTGTCTACTTTGACAAGTTAAGTCAATTTGTTGCATCAACGGAAAATTCAGATTGAAATTGACATACTTCAGAGTTGCAGGGCTTCCTAATGCAGCGAGCAAAGGCCATTTTACTTAAGTTATCCATCATTATGAAAGTAAACCACCTACTTTCGAGCCAATCTCTTACTTGGGCATTGTTTCAAACACTGCAATTTCAGATCCTGGGAAACACGATCCACAAGGTTGAAATGTGTTTTCCTTGACATTTACCAACCAGCTGATGCATGCCAGTTGAAACTGACCCCAAGTCAGCCTCAATGTAAACATCTCCCTCCAAAAACAAAATCTGATGGACCATGTTGCACTACACTGATGCTTTAATTATACGCTGTTTCAGTGAATAAGAGCTTAAACGTAAGTAAAACGCCAACAGTGATGAGAACATCGCTAGAGAAAAACAAACAACACAGATTTATGTAAAGAAAACATTAAATAAAATGATGAAAACACACGTAAATGAAATAATACCACTATGCTACATGCTTCCTCAAGCTCTGACCCTGCGTGATATTGTTTTCTCTGCAGGCATGTGTTAACTGATCACAGCTTGGAATAAAGATTGCCACACAGTGTTGCATCTCCACAGAGTGGAAATAATGTGTGACAGTTGAGGAATGCTGTTGCTTTGCTAAAAGATTACGCTATTGTCGTTTAGTAGAAGAACAAAGCCTTAAAGAATTACCAAATTGAAATCGACTTCTGCATTTCAGCTTATTTTGTTGTTTTAGAGAGTTTGGTCTCAGTGGCCAGGAGGCTTGTGCATTACTCTGGAGACATTGGGCTAGTGTTGAACTGTTGATGGTGCACCTCATTACTGTAGCTTGGTGCCCCTCTAAGGACTGATTAAGGATTAAGCACATTTAAGAGTACCAGCACGTACAAACTGCATCCTTCTTGTTTCATTATCCACGCACAGCTCCTTCATCTATAACTTACTGTATATGCATGCAGAACACCAGTGGCCTGCATTGTATAGTAGGATCCATCAAAAACAGCCCAGTGAGTCTATTCTGCACCAATCTACCACTGGCACAGCAACAGCCGTTTCATCCGTCTCTTTCTCAAATGTTAATATGTAGGGGGGGAGGAAGAAGAAGAACAACATTTCAAATCTTTCATGCGACTGCTGGCCAGACTTCTTTTTTCTTTTTTAAACCTCATAATAATGATGATGATGATGTCTGACGGTCTCAGACGTAGAGCAGCAGAGGAGAGATAATAGGCGACAGCAACTAATCAGAAAATGTGGCTCCTCTAAAATTGCTATATTTGTGCGTACCAGTAACGAGTCAAAAACGGGGTGATTATTTTTTGCTGCCTTTTTGAGCAACAGCTTTACCGGCTTTGCAGATGTTGCTGCCCAAGAAGACAAACAGTTGAAAAAAATACAAATTATGACCAGTGTACTTTCATTGTTTACACAGTAACCACAATCTCAATCTTTTGTTGTGTTTCTTTGTTTTTTATGGGTCTTATCTTCTGACTGACAAGTAGTCTGTGACGGAGCCATCAAGTCCGTCTCATAATCTCCTGCTGCTGAGTGACGATCTCATATATGCAACTTTACATTGAAGTGCTTTTTGTCAGAAATAACAACAAAATAGACACTGTAATGGAAAGTATTTTAGGAGAAAAACAGGTTATGTATTGGTTTGTAAATGGGAATTTTTTTGGCAACAGGGTTCTTTCTGACTGGGATTCATGTTGGAAGCTTACTCGCTTTCATTTTCTTATAACTGGCAGTTGATAATGGTCAGTTGGTTGTGCAATTTCTGTTGCATTTAGTTTTACTAGTGCAGTGCCTTCAAAAGGCACCCACACATCCAAACAAGCCTGTATTAAAATGATGAATAGACTGCATTGATAAAGCGCTTTTATCCAAAGCGAGTCCAAGAGTCTTTTTGTACTTTGTGTATAAACGTGGTACCTATGTATTTAGGCATTTTATCACATGCATCCTTGTAGATTTAGTTCAAGCTTGTTGAAGTTGGGTGAGTATTGTCTGTGAGGTTGCTCAGTGCAAGTCATTGCATACATCAGATTCTCTGTTTTAAGTCTTAACGTGGGTTGGGTCACTCATGGATGTTTATACGCTTGTCCTAAAACCGTCCTGTTGTTTGGAGTAGTAGTGTCTCAACCAAAGGTTCTTTAGCACTCTCACAACGTATGCTTCAGAAATCTCTTGTTATCTGGCTCAAATCATCATTCTTTCTTATCTCATGTCTCTCCCTGATACTAAAGAGCACATCTGTCTGGTGATGCTGCCATCACTATGCTCTGAGATAGAGATTGTGTTAAATGCATGATGGGTGAAGCCAGGTTTCTGTCTGATAGTGCTGTGCATTATAGCTGTAGAGCTGAACGTTTCATATCATCAGACTTCAGACTGTTTTTTCCCTCATTCTTCATGTAATCCATGCTCTTTTACACACTTACATTATTTACACACAGAATAATCCACAGATGTGAGAGTCTGTTTTAATGAGAGGGTTTTCAGATGTGTGAGGTAATTTAAATGATGATTGTTGTTTTTCTATAAGCAAAGTTGAAGCCAAAGAAGTATTGTTTCACATGTTCTCACTTTCTAAGTAATGTCTACTGTACTCTGGTGAACTCTCCAAATAATTTAATACCATCCCTCAGACCCAGTGCTGTTCCTGAATCATACAGGCTGATCTTTGCTCAAGATGACACTGATATTACACAGATGTTAACATTTTTTTCTTTATTATTAGACATTTAATTCTTCTATACTGTAAATCCAATAGTTTAAATTGTCCTGTGTGCAACCACTAAAAGACATTCAAAATAATTTTTAAACACTTAACTCACCTTGGATGATTCCTCTCTCCGAACACACAAACACATTCACCTGAAACTGATTCTTTTACACATTTTGAATTGATAATTAACACCACATTATGTACAAAGAGTCAAGAGTTTAACGCTCTTTAAAACATCACCGTATTAAGATAACATACTTATCATTTTCACATTCTTAAAGAAAATATATATCTGAATAACAAGTATTTCACTACTCACCCCTAGTGGTACATTTTTGGATTTGGTGAGGTTTTGAGATCTCCACTTCTGATCTGGCACTATCCCAGTACAATAGATGAAGTTTAGTTTTCAGTGTGAAAAGAAAGGAGGGTGGGGGTAAATCAGTAGCAGCTGCCTTTTCAGAAATGGTGTCCTAGTTAGTGGAGATAATCCATCGAGCTTGCAATGGGCACTTTTCATTGAGAACTACTTTTCTATTGTAAATAAATAAATAAGCTTGGTGAAGTCTGTCCGAAGTAACCATTGTTCCCAAAAAGGGATGCTGAGATTGTTTGTTTATTGACTCGTGGTGGCATCTGAAGTCTTAATGGTGGAGATCTCACAACCTCAGCAAATAACATTAACAGCACACATTTTCTTAAATTCTGATTAAACAATTTATTTACACTGAGATTGTTTTTATTATTCCAGGGAGCACTGGAGTACATAAGCTGTGATTCTGAAATTGAAATATTCCTGCTTAAAGCTGCACTAATCAATATTTTTTATGTTAACATTGTATCAAATGAGCGTGATGTGTGTAGTGTGAAAGGGGTCACTCGTAGCGATGAACCTAGAGAGCGTTATCACCCAACTCTGCAGTTCCCCTCAGCTCTATGCTACATGGCGTTTTTAGTGTCTTGCGGTTTACTCTCACAGCTCTCATGTGCATTGTTTTCAGCCACAGCAGAGTTGTTTTCAGGATTTGATCAATCCACTGTACACTACGTGCTCAATCCCAAACAGCATACAGATACAGTTAGCAACTAGCTGGTAAACAAAGTAGAGCATTTAGCAGCTAAAGAGCCATGTATTTCCCTCAGTAGTTGGTGGAGACCAAAACAGAGCTAAAAGGAGATTGAGAATTGTCACTTGCATTCTTCAGGTGGCCAGAAACAAGACTCTAAATGGATGCTAATGTTTAGTTTAGTTTAGTTAGTAGTTGCTTGGTGTCTGGCAAATGTGCACATAAGCAATTGTTTGCTAATATGTTTGCTTATAAAGTGATAACATGTCAATGTTGTGTTTACAGTTTGTTGTGCTGACCCCAACTTAAGTGACCAAAAAAAAACAAATAATGCTGTTTTAAAGATAATTTTGGCTGATGTCTACTACTGCGTTTAGCCAGAGTCCAAATTCTAGAAACAGATCGTTTCTGAATGCACTGCCTTACAATTGATATAAAACTGATATGCATGAGCTCAGTTGCTGTTGCTGTGATATAAAGAAAATCCTACATGAAGTGTATGCACTGCTCTATCAACGTTTCTCTCTTTTTCACACAGTAGCATGGTACCAACAAATATTATCCTTCCCCATTTGTTACGGTCTGTCCCTCTTTGATAGCTTCGGTGATGAGTCCAAAAATCACAATAGAGTTTTGATCAAAGACTCCCGTGCCTTTTAAAAAAAACTAATCCTGTGGCAGTGATGTGTGTAAAAAAACTGTGCTCTATGTCTCTGTCCCTCAGGTGAGCACCTGCGTGTCTGTCCTCAGGGATACACCTGCTGCACATCGGAGATGGAGGACAAACTCAACCAGCAGAGCAAACTGGAGTTTGAGAAGTTGGTCGAGGAGAGCAGCCACAATATGAGGACGACATTTGTCTCAAGGCATAAAAAGTTTGATGGTAAGCTAAATTTATCTATTTGACATGCAGAGAATGAAATACATCTTAATTTGTATCCCAGACTCTTCCACTTTTAGTAAATCAAGACACGCTGTCAAACTTGGAAATGCAGAATGATATAACAATTAATAATTACTGGCTGTTACTGTGTGAGCATGTCTTTTTCATACACATGGTCCTCTTCCTCTTCAGTACAGTACTTTTTTATCTTTATCTTGGCTCATACCAGCTACAGTATGATACATACTCATAAGTCTGTCTAACAAGTCATAATTTCTGCTGTTCCACACTTACATACATAGACTATATAGGCCTGTAACAATTATCACATAATTGTCAATTTTTTTAACATAATCACAGTATCTTTGTTTAACTGCAATTAATTGCTAACATAAGCTAAGGTCTTAAGGCATATGAATTGTAATCGTTGATTTTGTTTAGATATGCCAAATTGTAATTATATAAGTGATTGTTGGTTGGACTATATATTTTTATTATTATTTAAATTGTTAGTTGTTGGCACTTGACTCTATATGCGTTCATAGCAACAAAAATGACAAGTGGGAATACAGTTGAATAAGGTTTTATAATAATAATGAGGCATTTTTTACTTCATAGGCTGTGCACCTGTGTCATTACATTATCTTAATCAATTAACAGTGATATATTGCTAAAGATGGTTCCTGGAATTCATTCTAAACTTAATTTGTTTCAAAAAGTAATAAATATATACTTTTTTTTTAATTTGACTGAAAGAGACAATTATATTGTTAATCACAATTATTTCTGAGATAATTAATTGTACAGCAACATTTGGAATTGTTACAACTCTAAGACTATATGCTTTTTCTGACTGACTAATGGGATGCTCTGGCAATGCTCAGTGTGTTGGTGCTTTGTGCAACTTCTCCCAACATGAATTTACTCACATACTGACTGAACAAGACAGCGCTAATGTGGCTTTCTAAAGAAAAAATGTTATTGCAATTCTATATGCTTGAATGCAAACCTGTCTGTAAGACTACAGTCATGGTGCACAGAATTAGATCAAGGTGCTACAGTGCCTTCATTCCACTTATACAGTCAGTGCTTAGTCTGGTCTTTGGCTCTCTGTTCTCATAATTAGTCAGTTGCTTAATTTAAAATTCTATTTAAATAAATAAAAAAAAAAAAAAAAGTCTCTCAGGTACATAAGATCAACTTCAGTGACTAGAATCAAAGTGTCCGGTTTTGATCAAAAAACATTTTCCTTGACAGTAAATACAACATTTGTCATACATGCTGTTGAAAAGATCAGTGAGTTGCAGCCGTGACCCTATGTACCAGAAAAATCTATGAGCCTTTTCTGTCCCTCAGACGTCTGCGATTCATGTCAATGTGCAGATGGGAGAGGAAATGCAGCTCCCTCAATATGAAAAGAGAGATGCTAATGAATGTTGAATCAGGACATTTTCTGTGGTCCTTGGCATGTCTGAAATCCACTCAATTTTTTTCTCTATATGTGATATCAAGTGCGATAAACTGAAAACTGTGTACTGGCACCAGAAAGGATATAGCTGGAATAAGAAAGGTGGACGTTTCATCTGGCTAAAAACCATCAAAAATAGTTTCTTTTAAGTTTGTTACTGCTGAGTGTTAAATGATCCATCTGTCAGGTTGGCAGTCAACTGAGGACAGTACCTGAATGTCCCTGGAACTACAGTTTGATTGCTAATGTTTGAATTGGTAGTATTAGTTTATCAGTATGATTTTTAAACATAGGTTAAAGAGCTGATACGTTTTGGATGCTTGAATGAATAATCTAGATAATACGGTATATCCTATCCCAGTTTACTTTACCTGCATTTACATGAATGGGAAATTTACCAATTTCAATCACATACAGAAGTGTTATTTCTAATTTTCATTGGTCTCACTATTACGGATGCAAGGTTACAGGAGATGGCCCGAGCCAATCCTACTGATCGTTATCTGGTCCAATCCAGGCATATTTTAATGGATCGGTATCGGCTAAAATAAAGCAGATCAAATTCCGATCCTTTCTTCACTGTACTCTACTGTGTTTTGTTCACATCCGCCTGCTAGTGTTGCAACACTGCTCTCCTTTACTGTACATCAGCCTACTGTACAAGTATTTCCTGCATATGCAAGTGAAAATTAGAGGGTGAATAATTAGACACTGATGTTGACAAAACCCTAGTCTCGCATTGCCAGACCTTCCTCCGCAATGCTGCGGAGAAGGGTCTGGCTAGTCCACACAGCATTCGGGGATGGTTTATTGGCATTTCTTTATACCAATCACAATCGTCTTGGGTGGTGCTAAGCGCCGGACGGAGCCACGGTGCCGCTGCAAAATATCCTCGGGAAGGAACTTGTTTTGGTGAAACGTGCACGTTCAAAAGTTGTTTTTGTTGTGCAACAGAAGACTCAGATTCGACAGATAGTCTAGCTAGCTGTCTGGATTTACCCTGCAGAGATCTGAGGAGCAGTTAACCATAGTCCTCATAAATCGAATGGAGTTTAAAATTACAACACAAAGAAAGCGGAAGGTAACGGACATCCGGCCGGGAAAAGTGACATCCAGCGGAATTTCCGGCAGCACCGGACAATCCTGGAAGTAGAACATCGTCGATATAGACTTGCAAAACACTAACAAATCTCTCCTCTCTCTTTCTCGTTAACAAAGAGCAAGGTGCAAAACATTCAGGTAGCAGCTCATCATTGTTAGCCAGCCAGTCACTTTCACCATTTAAAATGACATACATCGCTGGAGGCAGGTCATATCAGCTGTCACTAACTAATTCTGTGAGTACCATGATGGAAAAATAAACTTGTCTGTTGTTTGGTTAAAGTGAGCTGTGTAGCCGTTGTCTTTACTGGACCAAAGATTATTTGACAAGAAGCTCAGCTCTGTAACACCACTGTACAACTGTGAGTTTTTCGGTAGCTCCCAATGCACCAACAGACCGATCCGCCTTCTCGCTAGCTGATCGTGTCACGACAATTTCAGTCACATTCTGCAATTAAACTTTCATTCACATTATATCATTAATTTAAGCTTTCAAGCTTAATATTTTAGAACCAGGCCATTCAGCATTTGGATCAAGAAGCTCATAAAAAATTAAGGTGTGTCAGATTAAATATATTATATTAAAAAAAACTGTTAGTTGTAGCCTGTATATTTTCAATTGACATTTAGGTAAATATAAGTACTAGATCGGACTCTGTATTAAATGACTCAGATTGGGATATGGGGCCAAAAAACTTGGATCGGGACATCCCTAAAGCTTACAATAATAAACCCTCTGTATTAGCAGTAAGAGTCAGTCTTTACAGTTGTGTCTTATTATTGTGTACTTTTAATTGTTTGATTTAGTAATAATAATAATAATAATAATAATAATAATAATAATACATTGTATTTATATAGTGCTTTTTCTTTTTATCTTACTGCTTTTTATCTAAATATGACAATAGGGCATCCACTATCTACTGTATGTTATTTAAGCAGTCCTAAAGGAATCCTCATTTTAACGCACAGCAAGAGATTTCAAGATTAAGTTTATTTAAAGTTGAGGGAATAAGTTACTTTAAAGGTTACACTTTGCAAGGCCTTAGTTCCAAAACACTTTTAAAATACTTTTTCACAAAGAAGTATCATTAGTGTTAGGTGCACCGGAGAACTCAGGATCCTGCAGACAATGCAAAGAAGTTGAAGCACACCATTTTCTGCATTTCTGAAAGAAATGTGTGGGAGTTCTGTTTTAGGTGCTCATTTCAACCAATATTCTTCAACTTAAATAAAATAATACTTAATAAAAGTAATGTTTCTGTATGTTTTCTCTCTCACTTGAACTAAGCTGGAATGAATGCAGAAAAAAACTGTACTGTGCTCTGTTGTCTTTGTATCATACACATGCATGTATGGAATTTATGAATCTTAAATCCTGTTATTGATCACATGAAATAATAATAAAAACATATAAGAAACTCAAACAAACAGATTTGAAGGCATTTCTGAGGAATGGACTTGGAACTAGAAATAATCAATAATTACAACATAAAAAAGGTTCAGCTCCTCTTCTGTAAAACTTTTAATTGGTAGCCATAGGTTATGCAAGCGTTGCCGGATTGTTTGAAATGTGCAGTAAAATGCTTTAAAAGCTGTATTGCAAAGTATTTTACTGCATTAATAGCATTATTTTGAAGACAAGGCCTCTGGAACAATGTCCATATATCTGTGCAGTTATATACTGACACTGGTGACACAAATCACTTATGTAATTCCATCTTCTACACATGCCCATATTGCCAGGCCACTCAACATCACATTCCTTCTCCTCGCGTTAAGATCTCTCCACCTCCATGGGGTTTGAATCATCCCTCATCAATTTTACATGCCCTCATTTCTGTCCCCAGTTATTTATAGGGCCCTATTATGAAAACCTTAACTTACTTTTTGATTACTGACTGCTTCCCCTGGAGGCCTGTGGGTTTTGATGCATTATTGAGCAATCCTGAAGCCATAAATGACTGTTGCACACTAGAATTAAGGTTTGGGTATTCTGAATGTCCAATCATCTGGCAGAGAAATATTTTCCTCCATCTCTAAGTGTGCATTGTATTCTCCTAGAGAGACTTGGAGTCCGGCTAAATTCAAGTCCAATTGATGCACGTGAAACTCACAACCAACTTTGCCGTATTGCAACTCTGCATTTCTTTGTCTCCGTACCACTCCTAACAGGTTTGTTTTCATTAGTCTCTGAAAGCATTAGTGTTCTCTGCTGTGGCTTAGTGGGTGCCTTAAAGTAACCCGAATTAAGGAAAAGAAACATTTGCAATATATATGTGTGAGAGAGAAAGCTGCAGAGCTGGAGAAACACTAGATGTGTGAATGAGTGTGAATGAGGCAGAGTTGCATCACATCTGTTAAAGTCCTGGTAAAGCAAAAATAAATGTGTTCAAAGTCTGTCACACCACAGTAAAATGTGTTATTAACCACCCAGCCAAATTTAACGGGTTTATTATGCTATTTTAGGATTCTTCACACCTTTTGTGTGTTATATAGTTTTTTTGTGTATGTAATAGTATAAAGTTAAAAAAAATGGCTCGCCCACATTCCTGTTTGAAATTCCTCAATAAACTATGTCATTGATTGAGAAAGCAAGGCCAGTTTTTCAAATGTGCCCATAGGTGCTGCCTGAGCAAGCACAGCCCGCCCAGTGGCTTGCTTGAATTTGGTTAACCAATCACAACAGAGTGGGTCAGCTGACCAATCAGAGCAGACTGGGCTTTTCAGGAAGGCAGGCCAAGAGCTCAGAGGGCCAGATGTACTAACGCTTTTGATCCCACTTCAGGCGTATTTGTTTCGCAACGTGCGCATAAAAGCATGGCGAGGTATGTACAAACAGGCCGCACTGAGGTAAAAGTGCAGACTGCCTGTCTCGTGAACTGAAAATGTCAAATTGCGCTTTTTCGTGTCATGCATATGCATTCATGGGAGGGTCAAGGGGAAAGTGGGAGTTTCCCATAAAGAGATGTATTTCGCGGTATGTACAAAAAACGCCCGTGAAAGCGCACCTCTATTTTGCAGTGAAAATTCTCCGCCTCTTAAAAGCAGGTGTAAACCTGGAAGCGGGTTTCCTCACATATGCCTCCTGGTGAAATGGCAGCAGTAATCCGAGCAAGACGAAGACATAGGCCAAGGAGACGAGCTGAAAATATTTTTGCCACAAGGATCACATTTTTTCAGTTGAGTGAACACGAAATCATTAAGCGTTACAGATTAAGCAGCCATGGAATATTACAGTTACTGAAAGAAATCAAAGATGACATTGAATCTCCGACTCAGCGTTCACATTCCATTCCAGCAGTTGTTAAACTCCTCGCTACATTACAAATATTGGCATCTAGATAATTTCAAACAGTCATAGCATCAGCAGTGGGAATATCACAGTCTGCACTGCGTATCATAGCACCAGTACTTAACGCTATGCTACATCACAATTTACGGTATAGTGGGCGGAGAAAGACGCTGATTACCTGATGAACTGCAGGTTTGGTAAATACGACGTAAGCTGAAGTATCACAGCATGCGCTGTCTGCTGGTTGGCCATGGCGCTGATAGCGCTACTTTCGCAAATGTATGTACATCTGGCCCTGAGTGTTTCAGGTAGAGGCACTGGAGCAATGTCCAGTATAAGAAACATAATAGGTTTTTTGAACATCAAAGCATGTAAACCTATTCTAGGAGACCCCAATGTTGGGAATTGGTAGGGGTACAGATTAAATTATTGCCAATTTATCAATAAAGTTATGAATATATGTATTCATAACTTTACCAAATTGACAAACAATCAAAACGGGGCACCACTCTGGAATCAGGGACCAATAAATCATGTCAATCAATAGTTCTTCAATCAATAAACCTATATACTTGTTACAAACTACAACAAAAGCAAAACAAACAGACATGTAGCAGGTGTGTGTGTGTGTGTGTGTGTGTGTGTGTGTGTGTGTGTGTGTGTGTGTGAGAAGAAGAGGGGGGAGGTGAGATTTGAGCTCTTTGTACAAAGACTAGAAAAATGGCAGTCAGGGACCACGTGTATATGGGTTAGCCGTTAGCTTGTGTGTGTGTGTGTGTGTGTGTGTAGGTTAGCATGTGAGGAGAAATAAAGAACACACTTAGAGAGAAAATAATCACTTGGAGTCTTCATTTTCGGGGCTCTGAAAATAACCACCCTCTCATTCATTCACAACTCTGTGCCTAACGTGATGTTACGGCCAGAGTCTGAGAAGCTTGTCGATGAGGGGATTGTTTATTATACACAGTCTGGTGTGCTAACAGCTGATTTCTTCGCGGAGATACACACAGCTCCGTAAGTCTACACAGGACCGCGAGGTGGCGTTCTCGTCACATCGCGGGCTGTAGTCAGACGGACCAACGGAGTTTATAAATGGAATATATAAATGGAACTATTTCGCACAAACGCTTGTGCGCTCCCTGCAGCAACGGTTGTTGCAATGGAAGACAAAGAAGTGGGGAGGGCCGGGAAGTTTTATATTCCAGCCACCGGACATGGACTCACGCTGCGTTAAGGTTTCGCTTAGCTAATAGGAATTCACAGTTTTAGAAGGTGTGAACTACAACGTCTGTAGTTTTTAGTTTTTTTTTAGTTTTTAGTTTTTGACGCTAAAAAGGAGCATAATAGGGGCTCTTTAAGTATTGTTACAAACGGCTAAGCTAACCAGGCTCGTTAAACAACAAAGAACACTAACTAACTTGGCCGGTAACATTAATCATTAAAACATCTCCTTTTTCCTACATGTTGCGGTTAACGTGAGGATGAGACTATAAGGCTGAATCTCATTTCTCTGTCTTACCCCTTCCCCTTACTCCTACCCCTTTGTCTTACTCCTACCCCTTTGTCTTACTCCTAGCCCGTGTCCCTCGAAACCAAGTGGTAAGGGCTAGGGGTGAAAACATACCCCTATGAAATGAGACACCACTTGGTTACGTCATCATACATACTTAGGTCTGTTTGCAATAAATATTTGTATACACACTGCATGGTGTGTTGTATATCGGTTTCAGTTATCACTGTTTTGAATGACATTGATGTTCAGAAACACTTTCTTTGTTAACGAAAAAGCAGTCTTTATTGCCCAATAAAGTAAACATAACATTATTACAATAATTAGAACCATAACTTAACACATAACACACACATAAAAAGGCACTCAAATGTATAAAACTAAAAAAAGACACACAATACCACAAACAAACAAAAATCTACAGCTATTCTGAAATTCCAGACCACAGTCTGATGCCTGTTGGCTAGTAACCTTTCCCTCCAACCCCATTTCTTTAGTGTCTTGTATCATAACCAACAACAATGTACAGGTGCATGAACAGGAATGAATTACACATGATTATAATAATACAGTACCAATACAATAATGAATGGCTACAACATGAACGCAGAAACTTCTGCTCGTTTTCAGCCCGAAATTGGATCAGCTGCTGGGTTTCCTCATTCGTGCCTGTGTGATACAGGACGGTAAATGTAAAGCACGTATCGATGTATCCAAAGCAAGTAGTGTTATGCACTCATATCAAACGAAATTCGCTGCTAATGGAGTTTAGAACATGGTTGCAAATATATATGTACAGGACTGTGTAGAGCACAAAACAAGACTTTCGTAAATTTTTAAATCAGTTCTTTAAGCCAAAAATACTTACATTTATGGGTCTCTCTGGTTAATCTGTTCGCCATTGTTGCCGTCTGTGAAGTGTATTCTGGGTACCCCTTGCTTTCAAGTAAGCTCGCGACATTGCTTAAAACCAAGGGGTATCTACCCCTTCCCCTTAGCCCTACCCCTCGATCAAAATGAGAATTGGGATAGCCCTACTCTCACGTGAACGCGCAAAACTAAGGGGAAGGGGTAAGACAGAGAAATGAGACACAGCCTAACTAGCCTGGATGAGTGCAACTCTTTCCTACTTCTAGAGGGGTTTGTGTTGTGTCAAACTGACTCACTTATGAAGTTGTTTTTGTTGGCGTCCGAAGACAGGCCTGCTGACTCGATGACCACGCGTCTTGAGCGCACTTCGCTCCAGTTCAGTGTTCCAGCGTCGTGGACCGCCAACACACGGGGGTGCAGCTCCAGCCTATTGTTGACTCCGCGAGTTTGCGCTCCTTCTTGTAGTTCAGGTTTTAAAAGGTGTATTTACAAAAGTTTGTGTTGTGGGAAAGCAAGAATAGTCTTTCAACTTCTTCATCTTCAATCAGAAACAGTCAGTTTGTTTCTCCGATAGTTTTCCATGTGACAGCGTAGCTCTCCAGCCTCCGCCTGCAGCAGCCTTTATTTAACAGCCTTGGAATAATAATAATAATAATAATAATAATAATAATAATAATACGATTTGAATGATCTGAAATACATACTAAACTCTCTGAAATAAGACTTTCACCTTAAATTTCCTCTTAAATAGCTTTAGGGAATAACAGTTCTCTACCTCATGACAGTGTAATCCCTATATCATTTTCTTCCTTTGCTTTGCTTGAAGCTACAATATTTCAACTTACATTGAGTGAAATAATAAAATATGCCATTGTTTTATGGCTGCACTTTACATCAATTCAATCAAAGTGTCTTTTTGTTCAGCATTTTATACATCCCTGCAATTCAGCAGTATAGTCTTTGACAACTACCAGTCGGTCTCTGGGAGTTTACAAGATTAATTGACAGGATTGGAGAGCAGTTTGACTCATTTGTATATCCTGTATTACCTTTCTGTTTGTTCTTTTTGTATGGTAGATGCTTATTAGGTTCGGTTTGGTTGATGTTTTTCTGTGGAGACCTCAGCAGGAGATTAGTGTGTGTGGTTGGTTGACTAAAGTCTGGGTTGAGCAGCAGCCTTGAATGACTGAGCTCTTTGATCCTGCCCCAGTAGAGCTTCTCCACTCAATGTTGAAAGCCGCAGTGCCCCTCATTCACTTCAACAATCCCTTATTCACACCCGACTTAAACCAAGACTGACTCGAAACACAACATCCCGTTCTCTCTAATCTGTGGTCTCTACAAATTCACAAGCTCCTAGTGGACTGTGTAAGACACCAAACACACAAGGCAAAAAAACTCTATTTCAGTTATTGCATTCCAGAGATACATTCTGTATCTTTAACATTTTTGTTAAAGATGAAATGCCTCAGAGATGAGGAATTTTGTCTTTTCGGCTTTTATTGGAAAATAAAAGAAGTCATCTTTTCTTCTGTCAGATAGAGATCAGCAGACACATCTTTTCCTGGGCTTAATATTGAATTATATCTTGATTGTTTGTATATTAATTGTTAGTGTATTAAAGTTGTTGGTGCACCATAGAATACTTATTGAATAATATGAAGAATACCCACATTTTCTATGCATGAAAGAGAAATAAACAAGACCTAAAATATTCGACTCGTCATAGTCAACTCTTTAGTTTTGTGCATGATACTGTGACCTCTTTTAAACAAATAGAGGAGAAAACAAAGCTTTGATAGGAAATCATAGAGTGATGAGTCACAGTCAACAGTGCACTTCAAAATCGACCCCATTAGAAACAACAGCGGGAAAGATGGGGATCTGTGAATCAACATGTTGTAACTTAATATCTCAACAGTAACGTCTCATGGAGTAATGGACAATCATTTTCCTTCAATTTAAGCACATTTTCTGCTCATAAAAACCTTTTTATTTAATGTAGTTGGTGAACCATTAAACGCTTTTGATCTTTCATATCCAATCAATAAAGCTTGCAGCTTTAGCTTTGTGAGCACTGCTGGTATGTGCATTGCGAAAGGCAATATTGCCATATTTACTTTTAGCCAAGAGCCCTTCAAATAAGGATTAATGAAGCACTACAGTTAACCAAAGACCTTATTTTGAATGTAAATTCGTCTGCATTATAGTAAAATAATAGCTTCTAATTATGAGGTCTAGAAATACCTTAAATTGGGCTTCAGTAAGAGATGAATAGACACAGTGTTGGGTCCATTAAAAAAAATAAAACCATTATATTCAAAATGCTTAAGATATGAATGTGCAGTTTTTCAGCCCAGTGCCCCTGAACATCGCAAAAACATTTTTGGTAGAAAAAAAAAAAAAACCTATATAGAGAGGTACAATAGAGCGCTGCGCCTGTTTAGGCTAAACAACAACGTTGTAACTGAAAAACACTTAAATGCTAGCCTACATTTCAAATGTTTAGAATCCATCACTAAATTAATGCGTTATTATAGTAAAATTATTTTAGAAAATATGCATAAAAAAATATCATGTACCCCCTGCAGTACTTCAGTGTTATCCTAGGGGTACTGGTACCCCCATTTGAGAAACACTGGTTTAGGCAATATAAAAGCCTAAACAAGGGCTATTATTGTGTTGTTTATTAATCTACAATCTGACTTTCAGAATCAAGCTTTCTTTAATGCTGGATGCAAAAACCAAAATGATTCTTCTTCCTGAGCTTCATCACGTTTACGGCTATAGTTTCATCTGGGTGACAGTGAATAAACACAACATAGTAAGTGTTATGACTTGAAATATTTTTATTTCATATATATAAAACCTCTGGTAATCTACTAACTTCCCCAGACATCACAAACTCAGAGTCCTTACATTTATTATTCATGTTTGACATTCATTGGAGAACTTACCAAGTAGAAATTAGAAAATACCCACAATCCATAGCTGACATCAAGTGGTTACATCAAAACACGATCTCAAAGGTCCTCATTATGCTATTTCACCCCAGTTCAGTTCTGAAGTTTTGAACTAGAATTATAATTACCCGTTTTTGTCATAACAAGCATTATATTACTTTTAGGAAATTAAACAATTTGTTCACGTAAAAATGTTGAGACATCATCTTTAATATCCTCACTGTGAAAACGTCTGTCTGTTTTGCTTCTGCTACCTTAAATTATAGTTACTTTACTCATTTAATTACGCCCTGCACAAGCTGCACTGCTGCAGACTGAGTACTTGGGTTTGTGGACTGATTAATCCTTTGTGCATAATATAATAGCGAACATTATTAATTTATACTATGAATAAATTTAATAAAGAGGTTACACTTGATACACAGTGCAAGATTCTGATGAGATTTGACCCCATTTAGACATTACATTCTAGTTGAAAGTTTGGCTGCTATAGCCAAGCCCCCAGGAAGAGCGCCGAGTCTAAAAGCCACCATGGGCTTAGCGGATAACGGTGGTACTGCACCCCATGGCCCAGAAAGACTTTTCACATAGACTTTGCATGGCGAAAGAAACGTCTATATTTCAGCGGATAATTTGTTTCTGGGTATATCAACTTACCACCCGAACACTGAAAGGGTCCTTGTTTAAAACGTTACGTTTTTAACATTTTTAACATTCACTAGAAGCGAATCCAGAATTATTAAATTTGGCATGATGAACGCGCATAGTGGACGCGAGCAGAGCCGCGGGACTGCGCCCGCCCGCTCACATGACTGTTCTCCCGAGCTCATGTAGCTAGCTGTAATAATGGATATAGCTAATGGTTGTAGTTCACCATGTGTTCTATTAATACGTCCATGGTGTTATCTTATGAAGTCATGATACATCCCAGGGATGTATGTAGCTGCTGTAAAGCCTGTTAGCTACGTGGATGTAACGTCATTAGCGTTTCCCAAACTGGCGGGCTATCGGCTAGCTAGCTAGTTGCTAACATCAGGGGTAGCTAGCATGGCTGTATTAAGATCTATAGCTACATAGCTAACTATATGCCTACATAACGTTACTACAGACATAGTGATTACATCGCCTTGGTTCTCTCTTATGATACATCCGAGGGCTGTATGCTGTAAAGCTTGTAACGTGGATGAGAGCTGAAGCCATGGATGAGCTTTGTTCACGAAACTGCAGGCTAACTGCTAGCTAGTAGCACAACATAATTATTAAATCTCCTTGGTTGTCTAGCTAAATACATCTATCGTTTATTTAGCTAAGCATGTAAACGATAGGGAACAACGAAAACAGTGTTTAACGTTAGTGAATATTTTAGACAATGAAACGGCGAGTTCATGAGTTCGCCACTTGTAAGAGACACGACAGAGAAGCATGAACGCGCATGTTGCTACCGGTTGCTACGACAACGCAAACAAATTGTTGCTAGTGCGCATGCCCATCGTGAGCCAACCAGCGTTATGGGCCAACAATGCGGAAGAGCCGAGCTCCATGTTTGCTTTATGCGCTTTTGAGCACTCTCATTGGAACGTACGGGGCTTCCCGCCGAACACTGTATCCAGTTCTCTTAATACATCCATGGCTATAGCCCACTGGACAGTAATTTGGCAGAGGTAAACTTGCTAAATACATTGGGTTCTGTGGGGGCCTGGGCACTTATTAGCCCACAATGTGGAGAGTATCTGTAATCATACTCGAGTTAATTCATAAGATTAACTAAACTAATATATATATATATACATATATATATATATATATATATATATATATATATATATATATATACATATATATATATATATATATATATATATATATATAGCTGCTACCGATGGTGGTTGCTATATTTTTTAATAAAGTAACAGAGCTAAGAAATGCAAAGTTTGTTTTAAAGTGCCCATATTATGAAAAAAACACTTTTTCTGGGATTTGGGGTGTTCTTTTGTGTCTCTGGTGCTTCCAAACACATACAAACTTTGAAAAAAATCCATCCATGCTGTTTAGAGTGAGATACAGTTTCTGAATGTGTCCTGCCTTCAGTCTCTGGGTGAGCTCTTCAAAATCGGCACGGCTTGTGACGTCACAAGCCGAAACAAGCAGGCTAACCGCAACCATTAGCTCGTAACGTTAGCATGCTAACGCTATGGCTAACGCTAGCATGCTAACGCTAGCATGCTACCTCGTTCTCAATAGCAAAGCACTGCTACAACACACACAAGTTCACCATAATCTACAAAAGAACTACTTCCATGTGCGCCCTCATTTAGAAGTCTCCCAGCTAATCCTGCCTTGTAACTGACCGAAGTTGTAGAAACAGCCTTTCTTTTACTGTCTATGGAGCTAGCTAGCTGACATGATCTACATCTGAGCTACTGGGCATGTGCAAGTGCAATCAAAGATAGTACAGAAGAAGAAGAAGAAAAGAGGTCTCACTCTGTAGCTAAAACAGAGACCAGGTGAAAAGAGGATCTGCAGCAGTGAGAGAGAGCGGTGCAGTACAACAAAAATATGGTGTTTTTTGAAAATTAAACCATGTAAACCTATTCTGGTACAACCTTAAAATACAATTATGAACCTGAAAATGAGCATAATATGGCTGCTTAAGGATTTCACTGTAAAAGGAAAGCCAAGGGGTCATTCAATTCAAAGGTCCTCTTGGGAACGTCAGTGATCTTTCATGACAATCTGCCTTAGATTTTTACATCTCCGTGCAAAGTCAACATCTCGGCGTGAGGGTGATTCTGGAGCAAAAGCTAATGGAATGTCCAACAATGAAAATGTTTATCCTCTGGCGATGTGGTCAAAACATGTCCCTCTTCTAGGACAGACAAACATGTAAAAGATGTATGTTCGGACAGAAATAAACGGGTGGGATAACGTAACTGTGCCATGTATTCCATGGGTTAAAATTGTTGTCGAGGGCAAGGGTCATGCTTCTTTTTTGTCTTGATTTCCCTTATGACTTTCTATAGGTTGCCTCTTTGCCAAATATAGAATTAGTTGTTATATGAATATACTACTATAACTAGCTGGCATAAAAGGTGGCCTGTGGAGTTTTCTTGTAAGCAAATAAAAGTTATGTTTACATTTAATGTTACTCACTAAAACATATTGTGTGTATCATTGAGGTCTAACAAATGTGATTTGTCTTTAAAAGTTTGAAACCTGCATTGTTTAAAAGCAGTCTTCTTCTTTCCTAACTTTGTTGGCACATTGCTGCATATTTTGGCGCAATACAGTCACGTGTCGATCAGTAGAATAGTGCGACACCACTGGGAGGAATGTGTTTTACGTCACCTGCGTGCATGTGTGCGCACATGTGCATCCTTTTGTTTATGCATGAGACAAACAAAACGGGGGCCCATTCATAGAAAAAAACACAACTAAAGGTCAAAACTACTTAAAACTGTCCAGTAGTGACATTTTTGTGGCACTTCAGATTACAAATATTGCATATAAGCAACCCCACATACTGGGCTAAAACGTCAAATTTCACTAACCTGCTTTAGTAAATAACTAAGACAGTCAAATTCAAACACACAACCCAAGTCAATTTTATTTGTATACCAATAAAAAGCTGCTGATAACTGGAGTCAAATTCCTTGCATGCAAAAGCACACGTGGCCAATTAAACTGATTGTGATTCTGATATCATACATCACAATCATTACACACCTGAATCGGATAAGGAAAATTAAAGAAAGCGTGACTTTGCCCTTCTGATACTAAATTATACACCTCCTAGTACAGGACGCATTACACTAGGCATGGGATAAGATTCTGACGGTATGATAACCTTCAGCAAAAATAGAACGGTTTCACGGTATTGAGGTATTGCAATTACACCTTTTAAAATGTATAGTTTTTTAAATGTATGGGTAAAAAAAAATGTATATGTATTTTATTTTTAAACACACTGCACACTAGCAGGGAGACAGATTTCTAAACTGCACTTTCTGTCCTTGAAGACTTGAAAGAAAAAAACGGTATGACAACATTTTTTAGTGGTTTTGAAACAGTGACTTTTTCAAACCATGATATACCTTGAAACCGGTAACTGGCCTACATTACACAGGCTAAAACAAATGTACAGGACTCACAGGACACCACAGGACTCTGTGACCATCTGATGGTATGAGAACGTAATAACACAGGAGATTACAGTAAATTACACACAGGGCAGGACACCGGTGAGGACAGGGCATACTTCGATTTCACCCCTACAGTCCAGTGATGTGGCTGAAAGCTCTGTGACAGTTGCATGTCAGTTTCAAATGAAATCTAAAACCATGTGGACATGCAGTTCCTGGAAGTGTTCATAAATAAATAACCTCTGTTTTGGTGCCCCTGTATTATCCTAAGTGAATGTCAGGAAGACTGTAATTCTCTGAGGACGGAGGGAATGGGGTCTGTCCAGCAGTGCTTTAGCTGAGAGTTGGTGGCAGCCTCCATCATCTGGCACAGGCTGCAGCCCGGTGTCACTTTTGTACTTCAGGATGGATGGCTCTGTATGGCCTGGACACTGTTAACTTTGTCCCACCGGTGAGCTTCAAGGAGAGGCTATAAGAGGCATACCTTTTTCACAAGCCACAGTAGCAAAAATGAGAAGGAAATCCGTGGGCCTGGTGCAATGTGATTCTTCTTTTCAATATATTTATTAAATTTAAACTTTCTGTCACATATTGAAACATATACACTGTGAAAACTCAATTACAAAAAATCCTGTGCTTGGGATATTGAGTTTGCTCGGGCTACAGCTGAGATCATACCGTCTATTGAGACTGATGAAAAATGTTTCCCTCCTCCTGCAAAGGTGGCGATATGCTTCCCTCATAGATCCCCACTGTTCCGTCTCCTTTTGATCTCCATGCATCATTTAAAAATTGACTGAATGGTTGGCATAATTTTTAGTTTAGCACTTCACGTGCAATTGAATATGTACATTTTAAAAACTGATTATGAGATACATCAGAGAAGCTGTCCATGTATACAGTACCCTAACTATATATATATTTATTTTGACATTTTATGAAACAAAAGCAAAGGGTTAAAGTAGTGAAGATTTTGCAGGATATGTCTATTAACATTTGTGCTGAAAACGGACTACATTGAAATTAAAGAGGGGTTTAAATTTGGCAGTATGCATGTTTAAGCACATGCATACTGCCAAATTTAAACAATTAAATTAAGTTAACACTTAAAATGTAGAATGTAGGGTAAATTATGATTTGGTAATATCAGACATTAGAAGGCAATTATTATTCAAGAAGCTAGTTATTGTTGGTAAATTGCCTATACATAGTGTATGAAATGATGTAATAATAGTTTGAGAAACTCCCAGGGAAGTAAAGTGTTTTCTTTAAATAATTGTAGGTACAGTATGAGGATCACATAATCTGTCTGTGGCCACAGCATGGGTGTGCATCTAATAGCCCATGGTTCATTTCTAGAAAAAAATTGAATAACATAGCTGTACAAAAATATCTTTTTAACCAAAACAATAATTTTGACTGAAGAGCCTTATATAAATGCACTCCATTTGGATTTGTGAAGATTTAATGTTTTAATAAAAAAAAAAAATAGAATTAAACTACACATTAAGAGTCCATTAATCAGGTTCTGGCTAAATGGCTGTAGAGCACTGCAACATTATGTACAGCAACATGATTCCGACCAACAGATGACACTGTCAAAGGAAGTTGTCAATAATCAGAACATGGATCCCATGTGTGAACTTGGTGTTGTTTGCCTGTTTCATCTGAAAGATCTGTACCAAAACACACACACTTGCACACATCTACTTAAAATGACAGTCAGTCCCACCAATCAAAATCAGAGAATCATATTTAATTGGTCAAAAGAAAAACACTTGAAATAGAGTAAAAAGCTGTATTGACTTTAAAAATGTAAGGCAGGCTAAAGCTGCAATATTCTCATACTACGTCTACCAAACTTCCTTGAGTGAATGTATGAGTGACCACAACTGTGTCGTGTCTGGCCATGGCTGCAGTTCTGTTCTTGCCTAGACAAAAGCTAACCATTTAAGAAATTACACAGTAACAAGGGCAGAAACCAACAATACACAGACTGTGTTTTTTTTTACTTCTGAGAACCTCAGTGTCCTCACTCAAAAAAAAAACTCTGCAGGATGGATTAGTCTAACAAAGCTCTGCATGGAAGCTTTCATAGGAAGAGGCACTCCAACAGCCAGGTTGAGACAAAGCTGCTTATCCACGGGGTCACAGTAATGCAATGGTGTGTGCAGCCAATTTGCTCCTTGCTATTCAACAGCTCTGAATATCAACCATGGGAGGAAATCACTTTGATTTTCTGAGCCTTGCTAATTGACTTCTCCAGTGCATAATAACACTGAACTCAGATCTTGGAAGACGCAGAGACGCCCTCAGCAAAGGTGGATTTTGTAAATATAATTAACTGAACTGTAGCTTTGCCCTCGAGTTTTGGCATAGAGCCAAGTCTAAAAGAAGTTAAGTTGGTAACTGCTTTACGTGTTACTAGTCATAATTAATTACATCACTACTTTACCGGGGGTAATGGTCCAGGCAGTGTCATTAGATTTCAGGGCCAACACATTTTTCCATTGGCAACACTCCTGGTGAGGTTTCACAGTATTATAATGAATTTGTATATTGTAGCTAAACAGTGACCGCCCACTTATTGAACGGCTCTGGTTCCGGAAGTGTCTTGTCCAATTCAATATCTCCATTGATGTTTAAAATTATTCTTATATAAAGAGTTTTAAGTCGAGAAACCAAGCCAACCAGCTACGAGATGAATCGTGACCATGAAACATTTGATTCGGCGCAAAGATACAAGAATGTGTACATAAACTATATAATTCAGTGGTAGCAGCTCACTTGCCGTTTGCGGGTGAGGTAAACAGTTACAGAGGTAACGTTACTTCATAACCAAAGTCAAGCCACTAAAACCTGACAAAAAAGACGAAACTAAAATGTAGTAGTATAAAAATGCTTTATTTTCGTTGCCTTCCACCGTCTCTGTCTCTCTCTCAAACACACACACACACACACACACACACACACACACACACACACACACACACACACACACACACACACACACACACACACACACACACACACACACACACACTCACATCGCTGGCTGAGTCCGTCTCCGTACCTGGTCAGGTTCTGGTCATACCTGTCAAGTTTTGGATTTGAAAATAAGGGAAATTTTCCGGCGCCCACCGCGAGCAGTCCCACCACCCCAACCAAGCTCCAGTATCCCTTACATTTTAAGACAGGTGTACAAGAAAGCTAAAATCACCACTTGATGCAGAATGCTGAAAACATTTACAATTTATAACATTGCTTGTCTTTACATTTACATTTTATTTTCATTCCACACATTCTTTTCATTTCATATTGCTTTTCTTTTACAGGTTTTCTTTTTATTTCACATAACTTTTCTTTACTCTTTTAGTGAGTTATTGTACAAATTTGTTGCAGACTTTGCATTCTTTAAGACTGTTTTGGAAGGAGTGTATTTGTGGGCTGGGCCAGAGTGGTTAATTTTACATGAGAGTAGAGCGCAAACAGTTCTGTTGTCTAACGTCATCCTATTCTGTAACAATCTTTCGTACCATGCTAAACACCCTTTCTGAACTCATCATCTGACCTCACACACTAACCTCACGACAACTGCCACCTACAGTACCTGTAGTAGGCTACTGCAGGTGGCAGTTATCGCGAGGCTAGTGACAGAGCTCAGATTGGGAATGTTTTTTGTTTTTTTTATTCCGCCCGGGGTATTACTATTTTTTAATAACGCAGGTTAAAATACGGGAGATTTACGGGAAAATACTAATACGGGAGGACGGCAGGAAAGAAGGGTAAAATACGGGACTTTCCTGGCCAAAACGGGATACTTGACAGGTATGGTTCTGGTGGTTGATTAACACATATTTTTGTGGATTGGCTCTCATAACAAACGGATGGGTGCGACTGAAACACATCACTGAGGACTTGGAGTAACTGCAAAGCTGCATTCTTAATCATTTAACCATGGGTTAAAGCAATACTAAAGCACTTTTCCCACTTCGGTCCCCCCACAGGTTGGGAGCGGAATTGTCCATTACATTACATTATGCAAGTTTGCCAGATCGGGTAGCGGATCTGTACTTCGAATGAGACATAATGAGACATTACGACAGCGGTAATGGACAATTCCACTTCATACCTGTAGGGGGACAGAAGCGGGAAAAGTGCTTTAGTGTTGCTTTAAGGTGGACCAGTACAATCGGGGAACTGCGCTCTGACACCCCAAATTAATAAGTAAGCGGGTCAGCGGCAACTAGGTCAGTGTTGAAATAATTTGAACTTTAAGCGCACCGCAAAGCGGCAAATCCGAGTGGTGCGCGACGGCAGGGACAACGCAGCACAGTACAGCCCATAGTTGGGCGCCACTGCCCTCCCCACAGGAAATCAATGAAACGGCCGGCACAAAGCTGTTTTGCTGTCATGTGTAGGCGGCTTTAAGCAGTGATAAGGAGCAGCTAACAGAGCTCTCACTTCTTTCTAACTTCACAGACTTTTTCAAACCTGTAGCCATCAGCCCCAACCAAAGTGACTTAAGTGACATGGCTTGAGTAAATTTATCCAATTTGGCGCAGCTCCCTCTGGAGTCACACAAGACTTTATACAACTTTATTCAGTGGATCTCCCCTTTGAGGAAAAACAAGGCCATGCATTTAATGATTAAGGTAATTATTTAAATAATCATAAAGTTATCATTAATAACAAGAATCTGTCTGATTCAGCTCCGCAGGTTACAAGCTAATATCCTGAGGGAATGTAGGTGCTTACATGTACTCATATTCTGTTATGTTAAAATTAAATATGTCAACATTCAATATACAATATTTAACATACAGGATAGTGATGTTCACCTATCATGAGCAGCAATCATCAGTCATCAGCATTCAGATTTTTGAATAGAGGGATTCAACGGTATTCTTGAAACATCAGTATGCTCTGTAGGATTCATCGTAATTGGCCCATCAAAGAGCATATAATGCAGCTTTTAAGCGAGTCATTAAAAATTACTTGTGCACAAACATATCACTGTACATTGGGCTTTGTATTTGCTAACATGGAGCACTGAGCAATATGACCAAAGAACTGATCAGTTGATCAAGTTTTCTCACACACTTTTGTTCAGCTCCCCTTGTAGTGTCATTAAACAAACAGCTTAAATCAAAGCAAGTATACAGACATTTGCCTCTCGTTTGTTGTAGTTCCTTTTAGCACACACTTATTTCCATTTATAATATACAGCATATTATTGAGGCTCACAACCAATGTAGTTACACTGGCCATAGGACAAAAAAAAGCTGTGTCTCATGTATTGTTATGATAGTATTGATAATTTGTTTGTATCTTTTTGCTACTTTACTTTATGTCTTTGTAATCAAGAATAAAGCTTGAAGAGTCATCACAGCAGAGATAACTAATGTAACCAAATAGGCGATAAGATTTATTTAAGAAATAATATCTTACTTAACAATACAATTAGTTCTTCGGCATATTTTTAATTTTCAATTTGCAAAAGCATAACCATCATTGTAATCAAATCATTATAGAATATTATGTAATTGCTGGGCAATGATCAGTTTTTGCTAAATTCATTTAGCGATTTAGGTATGAAGCTAATGGGTAATTGCCTAAATACAGTAATTGTGCAATAATTGAATTGCTTATAATGCTAAAACTAAAGCCTAACAAGACAATAAGATTACTCTTTAAACATTGATAGTCAGTGTTTTCTAGATACTGGGTGGAGGACACTGGCAGAGTGCTGCTGTCTTATATTTCATGCAGTTTGAATGTTAGTGGTTGTTATGGGAGTTGCCTTTGTTATATTTTTGAGGCAAAATACTAAACCTAAGAATGGTAAGATTATACCATGAACAAATGGGATCTAACATCCAAAAAACATTTACCAGTAAAATAAAGGCTTTTTAAATAAACTTTCCTTTTTTTCTACACTTGAATTCCCGACCCCAAAGAGCACCTTCAAACATTTGATGAACTTCCTGAACACCCTGGACTTTTTTGTCTATCCAAAAAACATATTTTAAAATTACGAAGGTTCACATTAAGTTAAGCAAGTACTACTCATTCACACATGCTACCAGATTTATACATACAAACATTTATAATTACCACATTTATGCAAGTTAATGCATCTGCTGATTTCTGGGCACTGGATATTTGTATTTCTTGATGTAGTATCACTAATTAGATGCTGGCCTTCTTGTTGCAAATTAACAACCAGTTTTCTCTTATCTCTTGGTGCCGACAGCTTGTTCTCAGTTCTGGGATGTCACTCGGTGCAGAGATTTAGCTAAATATTCTGCAGAGAAACAAAGTGGGATCATGAACCCATTACACTACAGGTTTGTCAGCCAGTCAACCTCGGGACATTTATCGTTTGGTTTCTGTCCAAGCTTGGGACTTTCACTGGGCTTCCAGAAACACACACACATACACATACATACACACACACACACACACACACACACACACACACACACGTGCGCGCGCACTTACACGCACACGCACACGCACACACACAGAACTGCAGTGTTAATGGCTTCAACAAACCTGCTCCCGATCCTGTTTTTTGTGACTCTCAGTTTGGGATGACTGAGAAGGAAAGAAGAAAGACTGGAGTGAAGCGTTGAATAATGGTTTAGAGGTAGTAGAGTGCTGTGATAGGTCACTGAGGTTATTGTTTACTGTTATGGTGGCTGTTTGGTTCACAATGAACAAGATAATAACAAGAACGCCATATATACCCTATTTAATGCAGTGTAATACGAGAGATTCAAGTCAACACCCGTTTGACACAGTTTCAACAAAAATTCAACATTACAAGAATGAGTTTAATTTCCGGGGCTGTTGTAATGAATTGCATTGTTTTTCATGGGTGTCATTGTATCCACCTTGTTCTATTGGGCTAGAGTACATGTGTACACTAGGGACAGTACTTCACACGGGGTTCCTCACCTAACAACTGTACTATGTGCACGAGTGGCTTTATAGAAAGAGGACACATCCTCCAAATAGAAAGTGTCCGTGCTACTGTATCCATCTTTGTAAATCTACTATATCCGCTTATTCTGTTGAGGGTTGAACAGACTGAGACTGTCTTAGCATGCATTGAGCAAGAGGTAGGGAACACCCATGATTAATATTAAATGTAGATCTAAAATTTCTCTTGGATTCATGTTTTTGCCTTCCAGCATTTATTTTTATGCCCAAATATGCCAACTGTGTCTTAAATATGAAGCAAAGTACGACCTTGTGCTGAAGCAAAACAGTGTCCATCTCTCACAGCAAAAGTGTGGTGTGAGAATGTGCTCTACTTTTCTCATTCCTAAAACTCTTCAAGCCTCATTAACTGTGAAAACAAGCCAACTAGCTGCTGTGAATGGTTTGTAGCATTTGCTCAAGCCAAGAAAAGGTTCTGTGCCTCGCGGCGCTGGAGCAGTCAATCACTGAGGCAGACGGTAATGGGAAAAGTTTCATGTTTTAGAGGGTGTCTTATGTGCTAAATGGCAAGGTGTATAGTTTACTACAGCGTGGGCTGTAAAAGTAAGGTATATGACGTCTGTTTTTACATCTGAGCATCTGTTCACATTTATAGAATAACATTTAGGTAATTTTAGGCTTGATTCTACAAAAACAAGACTAAATCTACATCTTCGCTAGCGGCTCTGTGAGGCTGTACTTAAGCACATCAGTGCTTTGAGCTAAATGCTAATGTCAACATGCTAACATGCTCACAGTGACGATTCTAACATGTTGATTTTTATCAGTTATAATGTTTACCATGTCCACCATCTTAGTTTAGTGTGTTACCCTGCTAACATTTGCTAATTCAGACTGAACATAAAAGTACAGGTGTTTTGTTGATTAGAAGGACTGTATATATATTGATTGGTCTTTAAAAGGTTGTGACCACCAGGGGGCATCGATCAGAATGCAGACAAGATGTTCCTTTTAGGTCTTTTATTGAAACAAACGTTCAAGTGTATGTGTGTGTGGTTCTGAAACAGAGATACAGACATAAATCAGCAAAATGCAGACTATATAAATGTCAAATAATGATTACATGTCTAGCAGGTATATAATAAAAAGAAAAAAAACACAATCAAGAAGTTACATTATAATTTTGTTATATATGACTTAAATGCAGTGTCATAATAAATGCTTATTGCTAAGCAAATAAACATAGACATGCTTTAGTACACTATATCTCTTCAATGATTAATTTGCTGCACATTAATTGCAATGATACACCACATGCTAAATTAAGCTGAACATATAATAATTATGAATTGCAGAATTCTTCTTTAACATAAACGTTACACATTGTGCAAAACAACATACAATGGTTTCCAATTGAGACACGTAAGGCTTGTAAAGCAGCACCTCCGTTAATATGCAGTGTTCTAAACAAACATACGTGCAGTGCGAGGCTGCGCCATTACACAACAACGACCAGGAACGTGCCACAACATTATTGCAGCACCACAAACACAGTGCAACATTATTATGAGATAAAAACAAACATCAGCATTACTTACTGGTAGTTGCACGCACACAAATGTAGGAACTCAGAAAGTACTGCAACACTATCTTCTTTTATCTATATAACTGCTCAGTCTTTCAACGCCAGCTCTCTCTTCCAAACTCTCCTGAAAAAGAAACTTAAGCAGTCTTCTTCAGTGAACAGCAGAGCGCAGCTCAGCTCCTGATTGGCTGATTCTCAAGCAGCCATGTTTAGCTGCCTGGAGAGGCCGTCCTTCGTCACAACAGGGTTATCGGAATTCATTTTTCTGGGATTTTGTTATAAACGTAGTTTTGGATAAATACAGATTTTGACTTAGAGGAAAGGTCAGAGGATCACCAAAGTTACTACAAAAGCAAAGCAAAGTCATTAGACATCCTCCTGGAATCATGAACTTCTTTATAAAGTGTTTGTGTCAATCCATCTAGTAATGTAGATGTTGACATATTTTACAGGATATGTGAAAACTTTAACCAGTGAGTGTTGCTAAAAAAAAAAAAGTCAAGGGATCTTCTGGGCACCATGAACGTGTGTACAAATTTCATGGCAATCCATCCGATAGTTTTCAAGATATTTCAGTTTGGACCAATGTGGTGAACTGACTGACAAAATGACCTTGTCATCCCAAGAGCCACAATGCTAAATAAAAATTGCTCTCACGGACATTGCAATTGTTACCGCCCTTATCTCTTGAATTCAGCACATCTTCATTGGCTGCTGACAATGACTCAACTTTTCAAAATTGATAAACGGGGTGCTGCTCTCTGGCAATCTCGTACACACATATACACACCAAGCTCATAAAACCATATCTCTCACCTGACATCACCACATTTGTCTTTTTAGGTACTTTTAAGAACATTTCCCTTCATCCCCAAACAAAAAATATTTTATGCTTCAATGTCCAAAACAGATGATCTCAGAGTTGAACCTTAGAGAGCTGTCTAACAACTCTTGGTCTGAGCCAAACCAACAGTGCTCTTTGCCAGAATGCTTATCCCTCTTTTCCTCCGTGGAGTTAGCAAGATTGCATCATGCTTAAAGCCTGTAGCCTTGTATAAGCAGGGGAAATTAAGATCCATTGCGTACTTCCAGTGTGTGTGATACTAACATGCATACAAATTCAGTCCACTGGTGTGCATTTTTATTTCAGTCCCTAAACTATACTCAAATCAATAGTTCAAGTCAGTTCACATTCTAGTTTTCTATGCTTTGCAGCTGTATTGATGCGTTTGTGATTGCACTTATCCAGATCCAGCGGGCTACGTTGAGAGATCTGTGAGAAGTCATAAAAAATAGTGTTTGGTGGTGTAGGGAATGAGAAATGGGTCTGCATGGATAAGATGTAATGCACAAGAAAAATGAAACTCAGCAAAGGTTAAACAGGCCAAAGAAATGTCATCAAAATGCCACTTAAACATGATTTGGCCTTTTGGATTCTTTCATCACATCAAACTTTGTGCCAGCTGTGTGGCTTGAATATGAGTGAAAATGCAACGCAGTCCTCAGAAAAGGTCGATCCAGATCTGTTATCTTGAAATTAAAAAAACGGGACTTAAGATAAATCACAGAGGAATCTATTTTGTGCACCTTAAAGCATGTTTATATGATCAGTAACATATATTTGAAGATTTAATTTTTCATTGGAAGTAAATGATAGAATTATAATTAAATGATGGAAGCCAGTGGGGAAAACACTAAATATAAATACTTTTTTTTCTATAAAACATGTACAACACAAGTTAAAATGCAAATAATTTTATTCTCCAAGATGTTATGTTTTTTGTCTTATTGTCAACCTATTAATTAATGACAAATACAGAACCAGATGTGTGACTAATGGAAGCTGGGCCCTTGCTGCTAGGCAACTGCCTGAGATGCACTGAAATGACTAAGTAAATGATTAAGTAAATGTTCATAAATGGGAATATGCTGCTCCTCTCTCTCTTAACTGGGCTCCCTCTTAACTTTCTAAACTTAATTTTATGACCTGCTCAGGGCAGTGGTGTTCTTAACACAGGATGTATTTTTTGTATCAAAAGTAGGGATGAGGGCACAATGAAGTCAGGCCGACTAAAACAAACAAACAACAGAATGCTATGGTGCTATTTCTTGCATTTATTTACATTTATATCAATCTATCAAATAACATATTATAATAAAATTGGTTATTTTGCTTTTCATAATAATAGTAGTATAACATAAAAATGAAAAGTGCTATGTAAATTGCTGCATTATTAATGCACTAACTCTGATTTAAATCACAGTTAGTTTCTTTGATAGAGACTCAATACTTTCTGATAGATAATATTTCCATCTTTACTGCAAAGTCCGCTGTGATCTACTACTATCTTTGGTTAATGTGAAATTATTGCATGTTAAGATCATATTATCTATGGATAAAAACAAATTTTTTGAATATGAAAAACACATGATGTGGTTGCAGTGCTTTTTAAAGATTTGTGACTGCAGCCTTCCTTTCAAGCTAAATGCAATAAGATTGTATTTGTTGTATTATTAAAACCCGGTTACCAGACTTCAAGATGGTCATTTATTTGAAATTTGTTTGCCCACCACGTAAAAGTTTGATTCATTCAATTTCGCGCAGCCCTCTACACATGCACATTAGTGTAGGGAAGTCTTACAAATATTAAACCTTAATAGTGCATAATACAGATAATAATAATCTTCCCTACTCACCATTTTACTGTAGCTCTCCTGCCAACAGTTTTATAGATGTCTCTTACCAAGTATGGGGAAAATGCCTTTTGGGCAACTGGGGATTTTGTTTTACTGCAAGTGGCGGTTTGCCACTGGGGCAATTTGGCGTCAAGGCTCACTCCAGCTGTCTTAATACATCAATGATATACGGCTGCAACAACCTCCAGCAATAAGATAAGGCAACCTCTATGTGGCCTGCAAGGTGAAATCCAGGGCTATTGAAAATTGGGGGTAAATATCCCTCACATCCACAATAGAAATAATATACAGTAAATATATAATATATATATATATATATATATATATATATATATATATATATATATATATATATATATATATAAACAGTGGCCACATATTCTGCCAAACACAACTGGTTATAAAAGCTCAAACCTTACTAGCTACTAACTCGCTGCACAGTAGCTGTTACCTTCAACCCCACTAATATTCTCCCATTCAACACAATCCGTGCTAATTAGTTTATGCCTGGCAGTCGTCCCTAGCCTGCAGCCACCTTGGCTACACCTCACCTTCATTTTTCCCTTGGTTACCAGACACAACAGGCACTAAAAGTGGAAGATTTCACCCCTCTATTCTTGAGCCTCAGGCTGATGGGCCCTATTCACAACAAATAAGAGGATCAAACTGCAATGGGTGTAGGTGCAGTGCAGTCACTCAGTACATTAGGAGGGAAAAGAGGACAGTGTCTATAAGCCTGTTTTCTCCCAAGTTGGGTAAAATTTCTTGAAGCATTTCAATTTGGTTTGACAATTTAGAGTCCTGTTAAAAATAGCAACCCATTCTTTTCACCTCTTTTTGTATCTGAAATAACCTGATGTGCTTGATTGTTTCATTGATGGATATTTGTGATTATGTGAAGGTGCGTTCTTTATTGTGTTAATGGAGGTTGGTTCAGTTCTGTTGCAATTTACAGTGACTGAAGCTAATCAGCCAATAAACATCTCATACTAATTTCAGCTTCAAACTGGCCTTAACTTACCTAAGACTGTTTACAGTATATGCAAACTGACATTGGATCAGAGAGTTCAACTAAACCTTTTGCATACAATAGTATTAGACTTGTTTAATTGATTTGACAGTTACCTCAGATAACAGCATGAATTGTCACATTATTCATAATCTTATCTTAATCTTTGAAGTGTAACGCAATTAGCCGTCCCTCATTAATCTCCTCGCATTACTAATTTTCATTGTGGTGGAAACTGCTGCTTGTTTTGCAGGTATAAGGTGAAATGTGTGCATGACTGAGATGATTTTATACTCCAATTTAAAAGGATTGCCAGAGCAGAATTAACTTAAAGGTTCCTTTGTTGTTCTTTTTTCATTTTGGCAAGAAATAGACAAAACAAAGAATCTGTTAAATTATCATCTCATCTTCTCATCAACTTGCAGTGACCCACCAATTCAACTGACTTTATTCGTCTGAAAAATGAGGACCGGGGGAAGAGATGACAGTGCTTCAGCTTTCATTAACTCTAAATCACTTTCCACACAGAGTGCAACAGTGCACACAGGTAATTAATTTCCTCAAGGACAATTATTTTAGTGCTCTGAGATAATGACAAGAACTCCTCAAAGTTCAATCTCGGTAGATACTGTAGGTGGTTTTAAACTAAAATGATCCCCAAAGGCTCAATTTAGCCTTTGCACCATCTCTGGTGACAATGTAAATTCACCGTGCAGCTTAGATTTATTTGAGAGAACTATTCACAGTATAGAATAACTTCAAAAATATTGTACTGCGGCAAGAGCAGTTAACATAGTTACGGGATGTATTGACACACGTAGTTAAGGAATACAGTGCTTTGGGACAGTAGGTATACTTTTCACAATAAAAATATCTTCAAAAAGTACTTCAAAATATATATTGTTGTACCAAATACTTTATTATTTGTATGTCCCATTGTTAGACTAATCTGTTTCCTCTGTCACTGTACATTATAAATTAGAAAAGGGCTGTTATTGCATGATACTGATAAAACACTAAATATACTACTTTAGCATTTGAATACTTTTTTTTATTTCTAAGTTGTTCTTTTTTTTTTAGCATAGCCTTGAATGAATGCATGTGTCAAATACAATTGGAATATTTTCAAAACATTTGTCTGAGGTTAGAAGTAGAATAAGCCTTTAAGCCTGAAATGTAAGACTCTCACACACACAGATGGGAGCATGAACAGTAATGCTGTAGAGTGCATACTAAGCAAGACACCTTTACTATCACACAATTTCATAAAACTTTGTGTGTTTATAATACAAAATGCAAATACAAGTATTCATTACTGTCCAAGTCGCCAAGGTATTTAAAAATGTTCAATGTGTTATTGTACATAGATTTAATTGAAGTACCACTTTGTCTTCAGGTGAAGAGTAAATGTTGCCTTGTCTTGCTATGATAAATCAGCTGCACATAATGTGAAGCACAGTGAATGACACACAGGCTCCCAAGACAGGGTGATTATAGACGTTATTTTTACATCCCACCTGCAGTGCAGGTGGGATGTAAAAATAACCTTGGGATCAGGAAGAATACATTATCAGTGGGTGCGTTAGGGTCTAGAATCAATCAGATCAGTTCTTCTCTTTCCTGTTGAAAAGCAGAGCTCTCCCCTACATGGTGTGTCGTTAGTTTTGCAATGGAGAGTAGAGTTAAGACTGGCTTTCCCAAGAGAAACAGATGTCCTTGTCTTGGAGTTGCAAGGCGCAAATAATATGGCACCTCAAATGTGCCGCCAAGGGCAGACAATGTGCCCTTGACTTGAATTCACTTTTGACTTGAATTCACTTTTCTGAATATAATGAAATCCCTTTCACCATGTTACACCAACAGTTTTAGTTCGGAAGACACTGGATCACCTACTGGCTGTCCTCACTAGAAAAAATAACAGCATTGGTCTTTTCAAATGCTTGAAATGAGACATTTAAATTTTCCTGACAAGCAGTAAGCAGGTCGGGGTGGATTGTTGGTCTGACAGTCAACGGCAGTTTCTTTTCCCATTTCTCTAAATTTAACCAAATAGTTTTGTTATCTAAACTTAACCAAACCATAACCATATGGACGGCAGGTCAGTTTGGAAAGGCACAGATAGAAACCTTTACACAGTAGTATATTGCATTAACATTGCTTTATTTGGTCACTGCCAGAAAACTTACATTAAGCTTAAGATTTCTAAATCGCATTCTGTCAAATGATAACTTATTTTAACAATGTCATAAAGGTGTGAGTAAAGCAGTTAATTAGAAGCCTAAAACAATGCAATAATGATACTATTATTTGACCCCCTGAATGTAAGAGAAGACCGAAACCTATGACATTATTAGCGGACCATCATGCACATGTCCTGTGGTTCACAATGGAAGGCCCATGTAGCATGCACTCTTCTGCTTCCGCCCCTGTCACACAAGCCGCTGATGGGTGGCAGGAGTGATGAATGTGGGGGCGGCTTGCTTCTCTCTTTAAGGAACTTGCATGCTAGAAGAGCTGAGACTTGTTGGTTTGAAACCGAGCAGAGAAAGATTCAAAGTAGCTGATGCCCATTTTCTGGCCACATTTTGTACTGCTTTGTTGATTTACTGGTCTCCTCTTTTTGATGAGGTTGTCAGAAAATGTTGATTTTGTGGCACTTGTATTATATTAGACAATTTGTTAGCAGCAGCAGCACAGTGCAAAGGAGGAAACACAAGCCATTAAGACATGCCATTGACTGCATTAGAAGTTACAACATTTAACACATCTGCCAAGAGTTCATTTTAAAAATACATTCAGGGTAACATTTAACGTCAAGCTGATTGTCCATGTAAGTGTTAATATGTAATCTTGCCTCACACACAAATATTGAAAATATTATTTTGGTCATATTTGGTAGTATTGGATAACTACTGTATGGATAACTAGGTAATACAGTAAGTAGAAGGGAAGGAGCTCAATGAAAGATCAGTCACAAAGGTTTCTTCCTCCTCTCCTTATTTCATTACTATGCCAAAACTGTGCCTTTTGGCTCTAGTCCTCTCGTATAATTTACCACCGTCCTTTATTTAAAAGGCAGCTCCCTCCTGGTTCATGCCATCATTCAGCAAGTCTTAAACTATCATTGCCCTGTCCTATTCACACCAGAGGCAATCACAAATCAGTGTTCTCTTTAAATTATTTAGAGGTCCTTTATTGTGTCGCCTGCTGCTTCTTATGCTGGCTCCAACAACACACTATAGGTTTAGGTAAAAATTACTAAAAAATATAAAAGTAAAAGTATTTGCTAAGCAGCAAATATGGGCTCTGTTATAGGCACATCATTATATATATATTATACTATAGGAATGGAAAAATTACCACACTGTATGTATTGTGGACTAAGCCAGAGAAAAGAACAGTACGTAACAGTTAATAGTGTCACTGGAATTACAAATCATTACCTACCTTCAGGGAGCCTATTTAACATCAGTGTTGGGAGTAACGCTTTACAAAAGTAACACAATTACAGTAATGTATTCCTTTTTGCTGTAACGCAGTAATATAACGCATTACTAATTACATTTCAGTAATATTATACTCTATCAATCTCACAATCTCAGTAACGCAAGTTACAACGCATTTAGTGGTGTATTTTTTTTTTAAGAATTCACCAACACCACGAAGCTTAGCATAGAATGGTTTGACAATTTAGAGTGCTGTTAAAAATAGCAACCTATTCTTTTCACCGTGATAGATGGTTGAGATGACTGCAGAGACAGATACATTTGCGAGATGGACATTATTTTCAGGAGTTATTATGCTGCGTTGAAGTGAGCTGTCTTGTTTCTGTTCCCGTGGTCAGTGCCAACCAGAGACGGTACGGACAACATCTGTGTCCCAACAGGTGACGGTACTTTCAGTGCGGACAGCAGTGTGTCCGAGCTGCTGACAGATATCGGGAATTAATGTTGAGGCTTGCTACACGTAATATCATTGCACGTTATCAGTCGTAGAGAGTAACTATGCCTGTACTGGAATGGCTTCGAATGACGACCAAAAACGCTTGTCTTTTACTGTGACCATTTACTGTTCAATACGTTGCAGTTTTGCAAACAAAAAAGTGACCAACTCAGCTTGACGTTTCCATGGATGTATTAAGAGAACTGGATACAGTGTTCGGTGGGAAGCCCCGTACATCCCAATGAGAGTGCTCAAAAGCACATAAAGCAAACGAAAAAAAAATGGAGCTCGGCTCTTCCGCATTGTTGGCCCATAACGCTGGTTGGCTCACGATGGACATGCGCACTAGCAACAATTTGTTTGTGTTGTCGTAGCAACCAGTAGCAACATGCGCGTTCATGAGCTTCTCTCTCGTGTCTCTTACAAGTGGCGAACTCATGAACTCGCCGTTTTCATTGTCTAAAATATTCACTAACGTTAAACATTGTTTTCGTTGTTCCCTATCGTTTACATGCTTAGCTAAATAAACGATATATGTATTTAGCTAGACCATGGCTTCAGCTCTCATCCACGTTACAAGCTTTACAGCATACAGCCCTCGGATGTATCATAAGAGAGAACCAAGGTGATGTTAATCACTGTGTCTGTAGTAACGTTATGTAGGCATATAACTAGCTATGTATAGATCTTAATACAGCCATGCTAGCTACCCCTGATGTTAGCAACTAGCTAGCTAGCCGATGGCCCGCCAGTTTGGGAAACGCTAATGACGTTACATCCACGTAGCTAACAGGCTTTACAGCATAGCTACATACATCCCTCGGATGTATCATAACTTCATAAGATAATACCATGGACGTATTAATAGAACACATGGTGAATTACAACCATTAGCTATATCCATTATTACAGCTAGCTACATGAGCTCGGGAGAACAGTCATGTGAGCGGGCGGGCGCAGTCCGGCGGCTCTGCTCGCGTCCACTATGCGCGTTCATCATGCCAAATTTAATAATTCTGGATTCGCTTCTAGTGAATGTTAAAACTGTTAAAAACGTGACGTTTTAAACAAGGACCCTTTCATTGTTCGGGCTGGTAAGTTGATATACCCAGAAACAAATTATCCGCTGAAATATAGACGTTTCTTTCGCCATGCAAAGTCTATGTGAAAAGTCTTTCTGGGCCATGGGGTGCAGTACCACCGTTATCCGCTAAGCCCATGGTGGCTTTTAGACTTGGCGCTCTTCCTGGGGGCTTGGACGTGTCACGTTCATCTCAGTAAGCTAGCAAGAGTACACAACAGACAACTTCCGTGTAGGTTACTTCAAAATAAAAGCACTTCCTGTGACGGTTCGCAATAAAACTAAATTACTGTTAAATAAGGCTGTGTACCTTTTCACATATCAGCTGTAAATCAAGTACTGTAAATAATGTAAATAGTGAGTTTTAATCACACTATAATTGACCATTTCCTTTAGAGCGTTTTAAACTAAACAACATGAATTTCTTATTCAAGTGCTTTAAACAAACATTTTACAACAATGTCGTACTTCAATACAATGTAAGGTACTTTTAATTGAGTATTTTCATTTTCTCCTACTTGCCTATTGTACGTTTTACTTATCTCTTTTTATAGCTTTAATTACTTTGCATATTCATATTAATTATACAAAATAGTATGAATAATCTATGATGTATTAAAGTGGATAAAGAGGAGACTTTATTGATCCAGTGGTGAAATTCACAAGGTAGCTGCCAAGTCAAACTTCCGCTGTTATTTTGGTGAAAGTACCTTAAAAGTAATGCAAAAGTAGTGTAACACATTACAATTCAGAGACAGTAATATTGTAATATAACTAATTACTCTCGAATGACAATAACTAGTAATCTAATGTATTACATTTTGGAAGTAACTTGCCCAACACTGTTTAACATACACTACCTGTTATATCTATGTAGCTTTCCATGCATCTCTAGCAACAACATACAGATAAAATAAAGCAAAAAGCCTCTAATCACTGCATTTCAGTGATTTGTCCTGTCACAGAAACAAACAGTATTTCTTCCTCTGCTATGGGGGTTTAACAGCTGCTCAGTGAAATATAAATTCAGGGTACACGGTATCAGGCTTTAATGACAGCGGTGCTTCATGTGAGAAATGACAACGTGTGCAGTGAAATGTAATCCCATCAGCTCCTTCAACTTGTGCATGATTCATCATAAAGCAGTATGGGGGGTGCAGTCTTAGTCAGTGTCCTCATTTAGGATCCATGTGGCCTGAGGGTAGAAGCTCCTCCTGTGCCTCAGTGCTGGCCTGGTGTATCCTGTACCTTCTTCCCAACCTCAACAGGGAGAAAGGGCTGTTGCCCGGGTGGTTTGGCTCTTTAATGATTCTCCTAGCCTGTTTTGCAGTGCCTGGTGTAAATATCCTTTAGGCAGGGTAGGGCACTGCCTATTGTATGTTCAGCTATACTGTATAGTTGCTAGATGAATTTTATGTTTAAAGAGCTTCTTCAAAAAGGAATAATAAATCATTATCTCTGAAATTTCCATGTAGACTAGATTAGATACTTGATGTAACCTAATTTATGTTGCTTTGAATTCATGTTCTACAACACCAGATTATCAGTCAATCATGCATACATTGAGCCACAATAGCATGGTATGGTGCCTTTGTTTTTCTTAGACTAATAATAGTATTTTCATATTCTTCTTTTTTTACTAAGGTGTACAGTGTTTGGAAAAATGGGTATGTGGTAAAATTCATTACTCTTTATTGGATACTAATTATCTTTCAACTGACTTACAAATCTGCAGAGGAAACTGGCATCAATATCCACTCATCCTTTATTTACAGAGCCAGATGGTACGATTGGATGCCATCAAGCATCTTCTAATACAACAGATGCTGAATTGTGAAATTTCTCTGTTTTGGCTAGCTGGCTGTGTGCCATTATGTCGAAAAGCCCGTTATCCAAGGCAAATATGTGACCCCCCTCTCTGCTGCTATCACAGAGCATCAAGTACAGCCAGAGTTATTTCTTTGAGAACAGAGAATGGGCTCCTTCTCAATTCAGTCTGTCAGCTCTCTGCATAAAAGTCTTCCACACTCATCCTTTCTCCCAGAGATTTCAGCAGAGATTCACTTATCTGTCAGAAAACAATTGTTCTTTGTAAAAGACATTGGCTGGTGCAACTTTAATTTTAAAGATGTTTTAAATGAGCTGCCACCGTGTGATCGATGGGCTGTGTGAAACTTGCCTCCCGTTCCTCTCTATCCTTCAACGGAGGGCTTTAATTACGAGCCCCTTGTATTGATGCCGTCAGCTACAGTGTGATATGCATCATGTATGGGGGGGAGAATGGAATTTTACCACCTGGCCGCCCGCTCCTACAGTCTCATTGCACACAATGTCATCAGTTGAAAATGCATTGTCATCAAAGTCGAGTGATATTGCCTGGGGATCACGGCCTTTGGTATTCATGTATTCACTCATCTGTTTGCTTCCACTCAGAGGTTAAAGTGAATTTGATTTTGATTGATGAACAATCATGCATGAACTGACTGTTTAATCAATATATACTCAATGTATTTGCATTTTTTACGCATTTAAAAGAATATTTAAGCACTCAGAAAACAAAAGTGAATAGACTTTAAATGTCAGAGGGGAGTATGTTCTTTTTATCCATTAACTTTGACAGTTTGGAAATGGCAATAAAGACACTGAGGTAAAAGCTGCTTTTAGACCTTAGCTTTAAATGTGGTCATGTCAGAATTATCCCACTAATTTGAGATAAAAACACCTTTGAATATTGTATTGATGTTGATACAACAAATGTTTATGGACAATCAGGTAGGATATTGCATTGTAGCCTGACATATGAAGTATGCAGTGCAACAGTGAACTCCAGTCCAGCTAAATTGCTCTGGAGAGTTAATAGAGATACAGTAGGTGATATACACTGTACCTAAAATCTTCTGTGACTGTGTATGTGCTTTTATGTTATAATATCCACATAAATTGTCATTTTATTTTTTAATTAACAGGTGCAATGCACAACATGAATTGTGCCAGATCTAGCTAAAAGCTAATTTTCATCTGTAGTTCCTATATAGCCAGACACTGCCAGTAATGTGCACGTTGACGTAGTAAAATATTTAACTGTAACTGGGTAGGGATCAGTGATCTATCAGTACCATCAGTAATCCTAATATAGATAAATAAAAATAATTAATCAGTTTAAGACTTGATGACCAAAAAGATGTAGTATTAATGTGATAATAGTACATTTTTTGTAAATTCAAATAAACACTGTTTGTGGCCAATCCAGTAGATTTAATTGTTTTAATCAAGGTAAATCAAGGTTATCACATTGCTTCAAAAATAGATTTAATGTTGCCATCAAGCATTTATACTATTAATATGCAAAGTTCACCACAATGGCTCAATACAACCTGATTTATTGAAGAGATTCCATTGGCTGATGGTAAGTATTGAACAGTTATGTTGATTTCATGAGTGTAATGAAATGTTTTTTACTTTAATGTAATAACACATAAATTAAATGTTTTGGTTACCATTTACCTCTGGCTAAGGTGGACTTTAAAATGTACTCCCATTTCTCTACTTTTTCCTGGGGTAGCTAGTTCCTACTCACTATTCTGCAGGTTTCACATGCAGACATTCGCTAAATGGCAAAGACAAAGAATCCAAATCCTTTTACAGTATGCTGTGCACCTAAACATGCCATGTTATGTTGGTCACACAAGCAAGGTAACAACACATCCATTCAGAACAAAAAAGTAAGCAGAAAAAAAATGTGTGAAAAGTGTTGGTGGCCTGTAGTCATTGACTTTACTGTGGTCCAAGTTATTCTGTAATTTACACCTAACTCAAAGCATGTGTAAATGTGTGCAAAGTTTACAGATCATGTAAGCTTTTATTGTTAAAGTTGGACAGTCCACAGAGAATAGGCTGTCTGTACTAATTCCAGAAAAAGGCATACAGTGAATTTAAAAGTGGCCATTTATTGTAGATGCAATTTTGGTCTTAATTATTCTATAATTGGGGACTTTTTAAATCTTTTTCCCAAAAGAATAAAAGTCCCAAAAGATCTGGACTTGGAGGGAAGTGAGGTAGTGAGGTCATGCGGAGACTCACTTTCCTTCCCCTCAGCCCACATTCTGATCTGGTTTGTTCCCTTGAGTACATTGGCTGGTGAAAAGTGTCAGTGCTGGGTATGATGTCATGTTTCCCATCTGGAACAATGCCAGAGACTGAAACATGCCCAGAATCAGTTTAGGAGAACACACTGGTCTCTTGTCCTGTGGCCTTTAACTTTCCTCTGCATTGCTGTTTTACACTTTATTGGAAAGTCAAGATAAATTTTTGCTTGCTTCTCTAAAAGGGTATAATGCAATTTGACCCCCGCTGTGATCTCCTGTCATAGGTTGTTTTTCTGTTAAGCAGTAATGCCTCTGCAGCTGCTTGATAGTTGTCTCTTAGGCACCTGAAGGCTGACGCTCTTATTTGTTACTTTCATCAATGTCTTGATGGTCCTCTTGATTATAAATGTGGGTGTTCTTCACTGACTAATGTAACTCATGATGTTTCTCATCCATTGTCATTAGGATATGTTAATTTGTGATTAAAAAAAGGTCATGTTAGAATGTTTTCCATTAATGCACGATTGGGATTTATCAACATCAACACCGGTATGATTGAAAACAGATGTTTCTGAATGTTTAATAACGATTAGCATTTCATGAGTGATACTCTGTTAGTACTCTATTTTATGGTTTATGTTCTAGTGCATGAAGAGTTGAGCTACAAACAGGAAGAAGATACAAATTCATCTAGAATGTAATGTAGACTGAAATACTGTACATTTAGTTTAGAGAATACACAATATGAAGTTAGGAATAATTTGTATGTAAAGAAGTAGGACATATTTATAATAGTTTTGAATAACTGTCTTGCAGCAATTCTGCTGCTCATTTAAGACATTTTACATTACGAGGCTTTTCTCCCTTTAGTAATACTGCTGTTGTTTTTACTTGTGTTTTGAAATTGTAATATTTTTTAATCCCCCCCGACAGAGATTTGTAACCCATGAGAATTTAGTGATTTTAGTTTTTCAGAAATAACACCATGTACTGCAATTCATAATAGACCAGTTGGCTTAATATTGAGAAAACACAGTTCTTTGGGTGCTGCCTAAATATGTGTCTAAGGGGAGAGAGAAACTCAGACAGTCAGAAATAGAAAAAAGCTCACAATTGTGTGCCAGTATAACCATTATTCTTTCATGCTTATTCTTTACAGTGTGCACTGTAATACTAAACCAAACCTAATGAAGAACACAATAGTGGGGCAGATTTATAACAATATGGCAAAATATTTTTGATAAATTAGTATAGTTTGTAAAACAGGAAACCATCACTGTATCAAATAAAACGTATTGCCCAACCATACACAGAATATTAATGGCATCCATGAAATTCATTTATTGCAAACTTAAATATTTCAGGCAATCCTAAATAGATTAAAAATTTTAAATGGCGCTTTACTGCTTCATATACAGTATTTATTATGTTGATCGTTGTTTTGGTTTCCCCTAATACTCAGATAATCATCCACAAATAGAGAGGAAAGACAGAATCAAAACATGTTTAAGGATTGTTTGTCCACTCTCGCAGTCTGTTCAGGGTAACAAACAGGACAGAAAACAATATTATCATAATTGGCTGAAGAGAGAGAGAGAGAGACACACACACACACACACACACACACACACTCATATGTTGTTGTGTGCCGGTAATGAATATTGGAGAGAACTAAACAAAACAAACCATGCAGTCATTTCAAGTATCTGTCGTTATATAGAGTGCTGGCTTTAAATTGTGTATAACAATGAGATTGAAATTACCGTGGTCTGTTTTGCTACACAGTGCACATTTTGCTCACGTGTACTGAGGGGTCTTTGATGAAGGACATATATAATACAGTAAAACATACCTGCTTTATGTAGTTTGCATATGGATTCCATTATTGGAGATGCAGTTAAAACACATTTTATTGACTTTCTCTGATTTATAAAAAAAAAAAAAATAGTTTAAAAAAATAAGTTAACAAAATAGCAATATATACATATACATTGTTTCTAGTTTGTATTTGTTTATCATTGTGCACAGAATTTCTTTTCACTTCCATTGTGTCATTTCATCACAAATGGAAAGAAGCAGAAGAAGCAAGTTCATAAACAAATACTTTAACACAAAACTTTTAATTAATAATGATTACTGGACCACTGCTCTCAGTATTTAAAATTATGTCTTCACATTAAATATTAATTAAATAACCTTACGCCATTCAGTTTCAGCTCAAGTACAAAAACACATTGAACATAATAGTAGATGAAATGAGGCACCTCTGTCTTAAGCCTGGAATATGAAACACTAACCATGTATGTAAGAGGATCTGGATCACACAGACTGATAAGGTCGTACATGCAGTTTGGTGCTAGTCCAGCACAATTTACTCGTCTGCCTTGAAGGTGACCAGTAAATTCTCAGTATCAATGTTGCAGACAAATCTGATGAGATTGAAGAGTAGTGTATTTGTCTACATTAAATCATATCAATGTTACAATCTTCTGATTAAACAAGACTAAAGCTGCCAGTATGCTTCTTCATAAGTGGTTGTTGGATGGTCAAATAGCTTCAGAAACCCCTTCACCCCACACTCCAAGGTCGGATTGAGGATGGGGGCTTTGTCCAACTATTTCTGTATTTTTCCGAAACTGACAATCCGACATTCACAGCTACTACAACATGCAATAATTGGTCACCTGTGCAAAGGTGAGAAAAGTGCCAGAACCGAGTGCGAAACTGAATGCCTTCTAGGAGAGTCTGAAAATGTGAGCAATTATCCCCAAATTTAAACTACTGTATCATGTCTTCCCCCTTCCTATGAGGAGTGGCTTTTTACCCCGCCTGTGGGGACCATGAATGTCTGTACCATATTTCACGGCTATCCATCCAGTAGAAATGTTTTCGCTAAAACACAAAATTGTCACCCTAATAGTGGTACTAGAGGAACGGTTATCGGATCACCAAAGTCAGTGTGAAACATCTTCTCGGGACCATGAATGTCTGTAGAACAAATAGTCGCAGTCCATCCAATTCTTGTTGAGATATTTCAGTCTGGACCAGACTGAAACCAGACTGACAGACCAAATGGTGGACCGACTGAGCGACATTGCCATTGTTAGAGCAATGCCGGTACCATGGCTAAAAATGACAAGTTTCGCTCTCTCATTTTCCCCCTTGGTTATAATTCTTCATGTGCACTAAACTAGGTTTAGAAAATCAACAGTTACTGAATATGAAACCATACCTTTCCCACAGCCCCTGAGTCTTCCAGCGGTGAGAAGCAGTTTAGATACTCAGTACTGTTAACTGGCAGTTGAAGTGGTCCACTTGAGTAAGGCTGTTCACTGCAACGCTTTCTCATGAACATGCACACGAAAACATATGATATTCTACTAAATTAGGAGACTGCCGGCTGGTCACGTGATGCGGGCTGGCTACGAGCTCCATGACGCTGAGCGGCAGTTGCTAGTTGTTTAAGCCGCTACAGAGCTTTGTGATGCTGGCTACAGACCACTGTTGTATCAGTGGTAGTTGGTGGTTTAGTTACCCGGAAATAGGTGACTTTGAGCCATGTACAAGGCACCGCGAGCTGCCAGTCGTTTCAGCAGACATTACGGTTAAATTTAGTCCACAAAATATGACCGTTTTGCCGCAACGAAAGTTAAGATCAGGCACCAAAACGACCAGTTAAGATTAGGAAACATATTGTGGTTTGGATTTAAACACTCCTAAGGATCACAAATTCCCTGGGTGAAAGGCTTGAGTTTTCCACAGGAAGGGAACTCCGCTCTCTGGCTTAAAAGTCCTGTATGTTAACACCCACCGATCTACCCAGACCTCCTCCCTATGCAGGCCAGCCGCATTTTAATACAGCGGCTGTCAATGTGGTGCATACAGCAAAAAAAACCTGGAATGCTTACGAATTACAGTGCTTAACTTTTCATAGCTTTTTGTACGAATGGTTCATGAGAACAGGCTGGGCTGTTACAAAAACATTCTAGGTCAATTATCAATGTCAATGTCAACAAACTGTAGAACATAGAGATGAAAATGTTTTTCTCAATATCAAAAATAACGTTGGATAAATGACAGCCCTCTAAATCTAGTGGTAGATATAAAGTAGTTTACAGGTCAATATTCCAGGTTTGTATGAACCAGATGGTGGATTATGTGGGGAAAAATACGTATTAATTCAAAATGCATTACATTGCATTTCAATTCAAAATGCATTACATGACCAGCCTAAACGATATAAGATGTAATAATATCCAGGCTCATCTTTGTACAATAACTACCCCCTGGTCATTCAAGACTGTTGGACCATTAATTGAAATTTGGTGTTAATTAACCACACTAAGAATTATAGATTCCATTGTTTGAGCCAGTAAAACATTATTAGTTTTTGAGTAGTGTGAAGTAAAATTAATGGGTGAGTCTAGGTTTTGTTTTTCTTTTCTAAAATGTTATTATCAGAGGAAGAGAAAAAAAAGGTCACCTTTATTAATCATAATTATTTACAGTAATTAGGCCAGATATCAAAGGAGCACTTTGTAACTGCTCTCAGAGAAAATTGATTCTTCATGCTCAGAATTACTTCAAGGGTACTAACATGGTTTAAATTATGTATGCAAAATGAAAATAACAAAGTCCAACCTCAATTTCCACCGGCACTAATGTGGTGGTTCACTTTACAACCATTTTTATATTAATTATTAGGCTTTCAATGTGCTTAACCTTTGGAAAAAAGTGGCAATATGCTGGATGAGAGAAAATAATGATCACAAGTGATATTTATACAGCTTTATGTAACAATGCTTTTTTTAGCCCTTTACAGAACTTAAAGATACTTTATGTTACATAATTAAGATACATAAAACAAATCAATCAAACAAAAAATAATGGTTATTAGATTTATTTATGAAACTCTATAAAAGACTGAACTACTTTTACACAGCCTAATACTTTAAATGTTGTTTTACACTCTAAAAAAATAAAATAAATAAAGAAATAAATTCACTGAGCTTGATTTTTTATTAAATTAAAGCTCTTTTGTAAAACTCTTGAGGAGTTCATAATTTGGTCTGACAGCAGAAACACTACACAGTCCAGGACCAATGACTTATCTCATGATAAATGATACAAATTGTTTTTGTCAAAGTCAAAAAATATAACAAGCTAACAGAAGTGAACAGTCATTGTTAAATACTGTACACATTAACGTTTATTTATAGAATAAATGAGAAGGTGTAGTTTTATTTTCTCACATTATGAATTTGAAGACATGATTGCAGTGCCTGTCCAAAAAGGGCCGATTACTTGGCCTCCTGTATTACTGCTTGTAGCTTTCTCCAGCACCATTGTACCCCAAAATATCTTACATAAGGCCCTCAAAGCACTTAATATGCAACTCAACCGTATACTACTGACTTACTTTGTACTTCTACTTCAGAGGAAAACATTGTACTACTACTATTTACCTGACAGAGAAATGTTACCTTTATACCCTTTATACTGTTTAGCTGTCAGCATTTTAACCGTGTTTAATCCAGCTGCTAGCTAACGGTAGGCTAACGTTACCTGCTGTCAAGTGTAGTGTTAACTAGCGTCACGTGCAGCGATGCTTCTGTTGCCTCTAACGTCTGTTTCAGAGCATCAGAGAGCAGCGCAGAAGGCAATTAATTGGCACTGAAATGAGGCACCGAAATCCATGTTGCTATTCGGTCCGGTAGATACTGGTCGTTTAGGCACCGGTGCCGTATAAGCACCGAGTTTCTGTACCCAACCCTAGCTGCTAATGCCTCTCTTTTTACTTTAAGTAAACAATTGAATGCAGGACTTGTACTGTGCGTTCATTGGCAGTTTTACCATTTGACGTAGGTAGGCAATTGATTGATTAATTAGCAGAGGTATTTTGCTGGCAGTAGTGTCATGTTAAAAGTTTGTATGGCAAACTTACAATTTAAAGGCAGAGTGACGATGTTCCTGACCTGTAGGATATCCGCTTGTGCTCGGTAAGGGAAGTGAAAAAACCCTGAAGCCCTGGCCCTGCAGCTGCGCACAGCAGTCGTTTAGTTTTTTTTTTTTTTTTTTTTTTTTTTTTTAAACCTTTATTGGTTGGATGCTTAATTTTTCTTTTTTACAGTTTATTAATATTGAACTGTTATATGTATGCATATTGTGTGATTTGTACTGTATTTTGATATGCCTAAAAGGTAGTTCAATAAGCAGGCAATGAAACTGTTGAGAAACATTTTGGTATATGTGCTCTTGTTTCACAGAAATAGTTTAGCTCTGCAATTTAAGTCCTCACTTGTTTTTTTTTCCATTTTCTTGCAACATCCATATTGCTTTTTCCAATTTATTTTGATTCGCACAATCTTCAATGCTTTAGAATAAATGTATTGTGTCAGTAAGCATACACCCATGTATCGACATGTTTCCAACTATTAAGACCCTAAAGGCCGGATAGCTGAATGTAATCCAAGGTCAGTAACTCTCAATGATAATTCCCTGGCCAAATATGTATTTTGGCCAGCAGAAAGCAATTCACTCTTCATGAGTTGGCAAGCTGTAGCTACTATCTGAAACTCTAAATACAGTCTGTTTTCCAGTTAAAAGGCCTTGAAATCACATAAAGACCCAACAGTTACGCAATAGAAGAGTACTTAATAATTTCAGTGTACTTCCTCATTAGTTCAAGAATACTTGGGTTCAGATTATACAAACTTTTAAACTTTGGTCAACTGCTTAAACTGTTTTGTACTTAAAATATGGTTATCTGAAAGTACCTCATGAGCAACATTTTGAAAGTAGACTTGTATAATCAAAGGCTGCTGTTTTCTGTAACTAGTATTTACAATAGCCTACCCAGTGTCGAGTCATTCCCTCGTGACATTTTCAAACATTAATTCAAACCATTTTCAAACACACACAGACGTTATGAACGCTAAATGTCACACAGTCAATAGTGCAACAAAAACTAAAAGCCTAAAAGTGCTTCTCCTCAGTCTCAATAGGATTTACCAACCCGCATTGATGTAAGAAAGACATTCTTAAATGAAAAGTGTAAACTCGTACATTGTTGCAGAGATCTATCATGATGCTTTGTAGATGCAAAATCTTGGTACTTCATACATTTCTGGTTTCAGGAGTCCACAAGAGCCTACATAACAAAAGACCACTAAAGTCAGGCATTTAATGTCCTTTTGATTGGAAAATCAATAACCACAATTGAACAACTTGACCAGAGCTGGTTTAAGTCAGCCGCATAATCATAGAAACCCTGAATGTGGCTATGTGGTGTCAGTCACTTCTGGCGTTTATACTGCACCTGCCTGGAAGTAAGACATTGTCAAGGCCATTGTTTTATTAGGTTAAATTATCGTATCAGCAGTCTTTCACACTATTGCACAGAATAGTGTGTGATCTGTTCATAACGACCTCTCATGTCATTGCCTAAGACTCAATTAGCCTGTATAAAACTTACTTTTGTGAGCTCAGAATATTCTTCCCAGCACAATTCATCTTAGCCCAGTCTTTTTTGTTTTAGTGGTTAATTTCTTTCATGGAAATAATTGCATTGGACTTGATCATCTTACATGAACTATGCAGACATGAAACACTGTTTCTTTTTCAACCTATCCCACAGAGATATGGAGGGGGAACTTTATTTTATACAAGGAAGACGAAGTATAAGTGACAGATCATTTATAGGAGTACTGTATGTACAGTATGTTGGTAACCTGGCAGCCTGGAAATCAGTGTCTTTGCAGAAATAAATAGTTCATAATTCACATTCTCAAATAAAACATGTAGAGTTAAATGTAGAAGAGAACAACAACAACAGTTTCAACTCTTGACAAGTATTAAGGAATGTCTTTTTACACAAAACTACAGTACATAATATCAATGAAATTGTCTTGCTTTTGTTTTGTGATATAAATTATCTTGAGAGCTACTTAAATGGTAACACAGATACAAAATTGCATGCACAATACACAGGGGCTTATGTGTCCTTGATTCGGGTCCAAGTGGAAAAATGGAATGAAAAAGGCCCTGCAGGGTCTTAATATTTAAACAAATGTGGGTGTAATGGCAGGTCCCTTGGTTGCAAAGAAACTAGAGTGAGTGACTAGGGACTGGTCTCCTACCTGTTCTACTCTAGGTGTAGACACGAGCTGTGTTCGAAACCGTTCCCTATCACGGAAATAGTGCACTATATAGTGTGTTCACCATTTTGTAGTGGTGTTCGAATTCTCCGCGGTAAATTTCATTCACTATATAGTCCACTATAAAATACCCACAATGCACAGCTAACTTGAGTGTACATACGATGTACCCTACATTTTACTCCCATATACCACAATGCAACGCAGCTGTGTTTTTTGGAGGAGAAGAAGAAGCAGAAATCACAGCGAAAACTGAAAAGGAAAAATGGAGCTGGCTTTTGTGTTTAAAACAGTGGAAATGTAACATGCAACATATATACAACCTTTTACTATCCTCCTGAGTGCTCGCTTTGTTTCAGGGACGTATTAGAAGTATTTTAGTTTTGGTTTGTTTACATGATGCTGGGCGTGCCCGCCTCCGTCACACAAACAACGGCTGCAAGTCACGCAACGATGTGTTTTCAGTGAGTGTCCGAAATCTTGTTTGGTCATTCCCTATATAGTTCGCTATTTAATAAACACTATATAGGGAATAGTGAGTGAGTGAATGAGGGAGCGGTTTCGAACACAGCTATGGTGTGCCATTTCAATAGAGAGAATAGAGGATTAAAGCGTAACTCTCGCCAAAATGCAACCTAGGGTCTTTTTGTGAATGTACCCGAGTCAAACTTTTGTTTAAAAGCATATTTAGGACGGAAGCGCCACTTTTAAGATGTACCATATTTTTGTTTTTCGGTCAAATGGCCTTTTGAATGGGAGTAATAGGGGCACTTTTATGCTAGCCTCAAAATAGATACTTTTAAAACACTAAGAAGCCTCGACACAACATGAAACTTCGCTCGAAGTATGACCAGGGGCTCTACACCTTAACTACACCGGTGCACACGGGATATACTAAATCTTTGGGTACTTGCTTTGATGTTGACTCGTTATGACTGCCGAGCTGGTAGCAGCCGGAAACAACAAGAGCTATGGTGAGTTGTTCAAAACCTTTCTTTTTAGTAAACTCTGGGTAGACAAACAATGTTCCCAATGCTCAAGTTCATGTGTAGAGACCCTGGTGATACTTGGAGCAAAGTTTCATGTTGTGTCGAGCCTTCTTAGTGTTTTAAAAATAGCTATTTTGAGGCTAGCATAAAAGTGCCTCTATTACTGCCATTCAAAAGGCCATTTGACCGAAAAACGAAAATACGGTAAATCTTAAAAGTGACGCTTCCGTCCTAAATATGCTTTTAAACGAAAGTTTGACTCGGGTACATTCACAAAAAGACCTTAGGTTGCATTTTGGCCAGAGTTAGGCTTTAAGGCATTGAGTATTTGGATTGAAAAAAGGTGAGTCAAAGCCATCCCAAGGCAGTTTACCATGGACCGTAATTCCCACCAGTCTTGGAAGTGATGGACAACCAAACCTCTGGTGACATGAGCATGTAGAGCCAGAGGATATTAGGGTTGAACGATAAATCGTTTTCAAATCGAAATCGTAATTTGAAAGAATGCGATTAGCTAATCGTGAAGAACGCGATTAAAAAAATGTGAAATATTTAGTAGAATGTTTGGTGTAACATTTGATTTAACATTTTTTATTCCTCTTTTCATCATTATATTTACTGTTATTTCATTAGATAAATGCTGGAATTAGTTACATATCACAGATTGTTTACAGAAATGTCCTATTTTCAGTGGATCTTTGATTTATTTTGTACTACTTTATTTAACATGATCGTAGAAGGTGCAATATGTAGCTAAAAAAAGAATCGCAAATCAAATCGTAATCGCAATATCTGGCAGGAAAATCGCAATTAGATTTTTTCCCCAAATCGTTCAGCCCCAGAGGATATGCAGATGTAGTATATTACAGTAACTTTCTCAGGCAATCGCGCTGGTGGTTTAGCACACTTAGCAGGACAGTGTTTTTATCATTCTACTTAACATACTCAGTAGTTCATTTAAGTGTTGCCTTTTTCCATCAAAACAATTTACATTATGCCAAAATGACTTGATACGATTAAGAGGTGCACATAGTAAAGAATGAGTGTAATGGAATGTACAGTATAAGGTCCCGATAGTTTAGTGAATAAAATAGATAAAAATGAAATAGGGAATTATCCATATTTCTTTTTACTTGCTATGTTTTTTGGAAGATTACCAGCATGATAGGGTTTTATTAAGTTTGTGCTTTAGTCTGCAGTTAGGAATGGTTTCATAACTGCTCATTCCTGTCATCCAGTATGAAAAAATGAAAATGGAAAATAATTAAATTGAAGTACTTTAGTTTGATGTTATTAATCAATGTAAATGAATAATTGGCATTTTTCACTGTATCTTAGATGTATTTCTATTATCTTATACAATTTGGTATTTCAAATGGCCTCAACTCAAACTGAAATAGTTTTAAATGTTAATCTTAAAATTCTTGCAATCTGAAATTCTACTGTTTGCATTTTTTATGTTTGGAATCTTTCAAACATTTTTTCATTTTTCATTCTTGTTCTCCTTGATTACATACAGCACAGCCCACCTTCACTATAAATAAAATAGGCTAAATGTGAATTGATTCATCATTCCTTATAGTTTAGTCATATTATCACAGGGAGGGAAATGTATTATTAGAAGTACATATGACCACCATGTTGTTTACTATTTTAACTAACTTTACTATCTTAAATGCACCTACAGTTGTGGCACTCACAATTTCGTTGTATGGATCTCTGTGCAATGACAATAAAGGTTTATCTTATCTTATGTAGCTCTGTGACAGCAATAATGCAAAGAAATGTCAGCCAGCCAAAATATCCAACCAGGAGCAAAACCGTATGGTTTGTTAGCAAGCATGACATGTGAAATGTCTGCAGCGTGTTTGTTTACAAAGAAGGGAGGAGAAATACTTGGCATTTGTGCATGCAGAGATGTGTTATGATCTTCTCAACATTTCTGCCTGTGCACTCAGCAACATGGGATTCTATTTGCTCGGCTTCAGTGAGACTCCCCAGCTAATGCTGCTTTTTCTCTCTCTTAATTTCCTCTTTGTTGGTGATGCGGTAATGCACAAGAGATCAGGCTTTCACATGGAAGACAGCCACTTGGGCAGATGACAAGAAACAATCATATAATTGCTGGGAATGATAGATTTGAATTGTATTGTTGCACTTGATGTACAGTTTGAAGTTACTTTTTTAAGTAATTTACAATGTAAAACAATGTTAATTATCTTACATTGTTAACATATATATTGAATATTATATCCTTTTTTTTTTAAAGATTTTGAGAAATATGTTCCATCCTTAAAAATTAAATATGACAGGAACATATCAAAATATGTTATGTCTATTTTATGTACAGTAGACATGCATGCTTCTAGCTCTTGAATGTCATCTGAATTTACATTTAACACTGTATGGTAGATCCTACTTACTTGTTCCAACAAATCATCTGAGCTTGATTGAGCCACGTACAGTATTTGTATTGTAAGTGTGTCCCAGGGAGCACTGATAAACTACCACATGCTTACTATCTTAATGTACGCTTAGACACTGTGGCATTACTGCAAATACATCACACAAGTAGGCACTAAAGCTCTTAGAAGCAGCACGGCGGTGCAGTCATTAGCACTGTCGCATATATGTATATATATATATATATATATATACCGGACACCTACACTAACCTGGAGTGCAAAATGAGGATAATAAATGTGGAACCGCAGCGACAGCAAGTAACTGTCTGTTTATCAGGGATACACAGATGTTGAATATTTTCTATTTTTGCACTTTCATTATCGTGTTTCATTTTGGTGAATAGGCTAAGTTTTGAATTTCTATTTGCACTAAATAGCCTATTTTCTGTTTATACTTGCCATCTGAGGAAAATGTTTGTGTCCTTATGACAGCTTATTCCTTCTGTTCTGTGACTGAGGAGCAGTGGAGCAGCCTCTCCACTGCTCCTCAGTCACAGAACAGAAGACTGTTTTATATATATATATGTAAAGTTTGAAATCCGCATTGCTATTCGGTCCGGTAGATCCGTATTAGCACCGGGTCCCCCCCCCCCCCTCCAAAATAAAAAGTCTTCGGATCTACATGATTCACGTGGATGACATTTTCCCATTCAAAACGGCGATTTTCACCGAAAAGCAACTAGTTTGCAGGTATGTACTACTCTTTGGCCGGCTCGCAAGCCCAAACAACTGTGTGCAGCGTGCCTGTTGTTTTGTTTCCGGTCTAGCTAGATCCGGTGTGGTGTTGTAGTTTTTCTAACGTTACTAGTTGTTGCAACAGCGTGTGAAAAAAAACTACAAAGTTTGCTAGGCCAAAAAGAACGTTAATCTCGCGATAAAGAAATTTACGGCGTTAATAACGTGTTTAACTGACAGCACTAATATATATATATAGATATATATATATCTATATATATATATATATATAGATATATATATATCTATATATATATATATATATGTATATATATATATATATATATATGTATATGTATATATATATATATATATATGTATATGTATATATATATGTATATGTATGTATATATATATATATATATATGTATATGTGTATGTATATATTGATATATATGTATATATGGACATTGCGCTAACCACATATATATATAAATACCACATATATATATATATATATATATATATATATAAATACCATATATATATATATATATAAATACACATACTCTGTGATTAATTAATCGAAATTAATCACATACATAATTAATGGCTTGTTTATTGCTAAGGCCATATGGTCAAAATGAAATGATTTAATAATAATGTATAACAATAACTTATTTCACTAGTAAATTGCTGTTGAATGACAAAAACAACCACCAGATGGGAAAAGGACATTTAACAATAACTTCGAATGCACCACGACGTTGTAGTTTACCATTTTCAACGTTAGCTGCTGTTGAGTATAGTGTTAACTAGCGTCACATGCAGCGGTGTTTGTGTTGCCTGTATTGTCTGTTTCAGAGCATCAGAGGGAAGCGCAGACATATCAGTGGCACCAGATTTCGGTAGCCAACCCTATTCAGGAAGAAGATTTTTACAAGTATATGTTCCAATCAATGATCCAGGCAGCACATTCTCATCTCCCTCCTTCATTTTACAGTCGAATGGTGGCTAGAACGGCTCCGGGTCAAACGTCAATATGGAATGGATTAATCTGCGTTATTTTTTTTAACGCATAATTTTTTCTCAGATTAATTAATCGAAATGAAGCGTTATTTTGACAGACCTAATAAATATATATATATATATATATATATATATATATATATAGGATAGCATCTTGCAGTTGATGGAGATTTGTGGGAGGCACATCTAGGGCACGAAGCTCCCGTTGCACCACATCCCAAAGATGTTCTATTGGGTTGATATCTGGTGACGGATCCATGTTCTCATTCTGTTTACGCCAAATTCTGACTCTACCATCTGAATGTCTCAACAGAAATCGAGACTTATCAGACCAGGCAACATTTTTCCAGTCTTCAACTGTCATTTTTGGTGAGCTCGTGCAAATTGTAGCCTCATTTTCCTATTTTTAGTAGAGATGAGTGGTACCCGGTGGGATCTTCTGCTGGTGTAGCCCATCCGCTTCAAGGTTGTGCGTGTTGTGGCTTCACAAATGCTTTGCTGCATACCTCGGTTCAACGAGTGGTTATTTCAGTCAAAGTTGATCTTTTATCAGCTGGAATCAGTCGGCCCATTCTACTCTGACCTCGAGCATCAACAAGGCATTTTCACCCCCCAGGACAGCAGCATACTGAATGTTTTTCGTTTTTCAAACCATTCTTTGTAAACCCTAGAAATGGTTGTGGGTGAAAATCCCAGTAACTGAGCAGATTGTGAAATACTCAGACCAGCCCGTCTGGCACCAACAACCATGCCACGCTCAAAGTTGCTTAGATCACCTTTCTTTCCCATTCTGACATTCAGTTTGGAGTTCAGGAGATTGTCTAGACCTGGACAACACCCCTAAATGCATTGAAGCGGCTGCCGTGTGATTGGTTGATTAGATAATTGCATTAACGAGAAATCTAACAGGTGTTCCTAATAATCCTTTAGGTGAGTGTATGTGGTTAGCGCAATGTCTCTTTCGCTTCATCCTGCTCCATCATGCCCTATCATGCCCGCTGCTTTACCGCCTTGCACTGCAGTGTCTTTAGTCACATAGAACTATGACTTTTCTAGCCACACTGCCCCCTGCTGCATATCTGATGTAATTACATTAATATCTGATACATTGCGACTACTTCAATACTGCACCATGTTAAAACCACAGATTAATGACTATTCAACAATGATGTGCTGTGTCAATTAGTAGTTTTGATGGTCGAATATTCGAATAGTCAGTGCGAATGTTAGCAGGCTAGGCTAACTAGCTTCCACTTTCCACATGGAATGCAAACTTGACAGCACAAAGACTCTCAAATGCTGAACGTTGTTAATGGGCAGACATCTTAAAATGCTAATGATACATAACCAACACTAAGGGGAAGAAATGTCTTGTAACAACGTACGTCTCATAGCAACGCTGGCTCTCAAATGTCAGTCAACCGTTGCCATGGGAAAAAGCCCACCCGGACACTGATGTCTAAAGAGAGTTTTCTCCTCTTTTGAACTGTAGAATTATTGTAGTTATTTTATCCTTAGAAGTGATAAGAATTCAAATTTCAGTTCAGCATTCAGGAATGTTAAGACAGTTGTTGTACATTTTTATTTTAGAATGACAATGTTATACAGTGTAAGGTGTGTGTACTGAATCAATGGCAAACATCATAATAGAAATAAAAAAGATCTGCTTATCTTATGGTGAAATGTATCTTTTGTTTAACATACTCTTCAGAAAATTCGAAGCGAATGAAGCCTTTTTCAATACACTGTAACATAATATTCAATATATGGGCTCATAGGCCAGCTGCCTCAGTGTACAAATAAATTATTTCAGTGAGGAACTAATGCGTCTGGGAATAATGGTGTGTGCTCAGGATGATAATGTATAGTAGTGTATGTGTCTAAAACTTATGAATATTTTGTTACAGTGTGCAATCAGAACCTTAACATTAATGATTCATAGTCCTTGTGACCCATTATTTCTGCTATTAAATTATTAATGCTTTGGACTGACTTTCTTCACATAATCAAGTACTTATTGTTGGCTGCTATACATTGCTCCTGTATACGCAGACAGAGCCATACAATGAGACATTAAAGTACAACAACAATACTCTGACTCGATTAATCCAGGCTCTTATGGTTTCAAAGCTGTTTGTCTGGTTATTGTAGGAAAAGACATCCGATACTATATCAGCACAATGACCCAGCTGTTTGTCTTTTCCACCTCCCCCTTCTCTCCCCAAACCATCCATCCATCTAGAGTTTTTCTTGGAGCTGCTGGACAATTCTGAGAAGTCTCTCAACAGTATGTTCACACAGACGTACGGGAAGCTGTATATGCAGAACTCGGAGGTGTTCCAGGACCTGTTCACTGAGCTGAAGCGCTACTACACAGGGGGCAACGTCAACCTGGAGGAGATGCTTAATGACTTCTGGTCCAGGCTGCTGGAACGCATGTTCCAGTTACTCAACTCCCAGTACCACTTCACAGACGACTACCTAGAGTGCGTCAGTAAATACACAGATCTGCTAAAGCCCTTTGGAGATGTGCCCAGGAAACTGAAGGCCCAGGTCACCAGGGCCTTCATCGCTGCCCGGACGTTTGTCCAGGGGCTAATGGTGGGTCGGGAGGTCGCCAACAGGGTTGCCAAGGTGAGTTTAATTTTCTTCTCATAGCTGTTTTCGTTGTTGTTGTTGTGTTGCACAGCTGTTAAGTGATCTTGTGCTGTTGAGCGGTGTTGTATTTTTTTAATTCCTGTAATGAACTATTGGGGGGGGCGCAGATAGAACTTTTGATAGCCCCAGTAATGGTGAACGCAAACTCCCATGCTATAACAACTGCACCAAAACATAGACATATAAAAAAAAAATTCTGTGTTGGTTAGTTCCATAGATTCGTTATCCATGTCTATCTCTTCATCCTCCTCTTGCTCGTTTTGTTCTTCCTCTTCCTCATATTCCTCACTGTCCTGTCTTTCTCCCTGGTGTGCTGGCTCAGATGTGTCGCTAACATGCTAGCTGTATGAGCGCTAATGCTAGCTGAAGCTGCACTTGATTTTAAAAACAAATCAGTCAGTTTGCAGCATTTTTTAATGTCAGTCAACAGTGCTCTCTTATATTTCTCTCTCTTTTTCTCTGCCCCCCCCCCCCTTGTGTCGCTTGATGCCTCGATTAATTTTTTTGTCAACAGTATAGCTTCCCACTTCCAATTTTCAACTTCCAACAACCACTCTGAGGTAGACTGTATATATAAAGACGCGGACGCGGTCTACTCGATTCTGTCTTGAAATTCCCAGAAGGCATTGCTTCATTTTAACTTTTGCAAACAAATATTCAAATAAAAGAAATGCAGGTAGATTTGTTTTATTTCAAACCATGCACGTTTACGTTTTTGAACATCTGATCTGAATAAGTAATTTTGCTACAAAATAATAGAGACTAATGTAAAAGTTCGTGACTGTAAAGGGTAACCATGACTGTGATATCGAGAGACTCATATGTGGTATATATACTGATCAGATTACATTATTACTAGGCGTGAAGGATTTCGGCAAATTTGGTTATCGTTTGGCCAAAGGACTTTATTATTGATGCTTGAAAGGGGGCCGAGAGAAATTATATGGGCCGCTGTTTACAATTAAGTGGCCGCATGGCTGTGACAATCATGCGGCTCTCTGATTGGCCGGCCGGCCCAAACAGCCCATGAGGGCCCACGGCCCCTCTGGCATCTGCCCAAATGCCAGATTACCAGTCCGTCACTGTGTGAGGGCCAGTACGGGACATTTTTTATATGACTGGTGGAGTCAGAAAAATAAATATGTTTTAGAGCATTATCAATCACTGGAGATTAGAAATGTGTTTTTCAAGGCTTAGTGGATATGTTTTCTAATTCCATGTTAAACACAGAAAGTTACGCAACAGTTTTTCATTGACGTCTAAACTGTAAATAAATTATATAACCAAAGCTGGCTGCTTTTGGTGGTACAGTGCATTGCTTCACTTTATGACATAAATGCAAAACTGGCAGGACTAAAACCAGTTATATCAAGTCATCATCAACATATATAACATTAAGTTTAATACAGAGTTGGTTTCCTGGAAAACCCAAACAATAGCCATTAAGGTGTAACATAAGGGCATAGAAAGCTTTGTTTACCAAATTTTAATTCATGAATTAAGTTAGTTTAGGTTTTCTTCCCTCCCTCATATCCATCATCAACATATATTACATTTGGTTCTGTTGGTTTACAGTTTAGATTTTATGAAACACAATTTAAAGCCTACTAGGACACTTGTGAACATGGAATAAATATATGATAAGCAATCAAAGAAGAAAATATATGATAAGCAATCAAAGAAGAAAATACTTATTACAGTACATTCTTTCTTAAACACTTTTAAAAACCGAAACATAGTATAAACCCAGTAAATGTCTATAGTCACTGATTTGTCTTTAGATATATAATCTGTAATTAAAAGTATAAAAGTATTTTTCAACACTTATTCATCTACTAATTTTATTCAATTGCTGATAAATTTGAATGACCGTCTACAAAGTTGTTGACCCCAAAATCAATATTCGTCACCTGCAATTAGACACAAATTATATAAAACTGTAGTTTTTTCACACACACAGTTTTATTCAAACATCAGTTTTAAAAATGTCTTCAGAGCTCAGCAGGGATGTGATTCTTTTTAATCTGCTTTTAGCTTGAAGCTTGCTGTGCCTTTCAGTCGAACAGGGGAGACATATTGTCGGAAGAGGAAAGAAACTGAGAGTGCAAAAAATGAATGCGATGTGCTGAGTTTGAGAAAAAAAACTTTAATCATTCTCATGTTGGAGGCTTAACCAACTCCCTGTGTTAAGCTCTGGCTACACGCACTCACAGACAGAGATAGATCATAGAACTGGGATTGCGAGCATGTGCATTATATAATATCACAGTTTAGGTATATTACCACATGTAAATCTTTGTTATAGAACAGAAAATGCTGTTAACAAAACTATGCAGTCAACAGCAATCATCTAGGGCTACAACTAATGATTATTAGGGTGGCTGTGGCTCAAGAGTTAGAGCTTGTGGCCTTTAATCACAAGGTTGGCGCTTCAATCACCAGCTCCTCCTGTCCGCATGTTGAAGTGTCCTTGAGCAAGACACTGAACCCCAAGTTGCTCTCGATGAGCAGGCCAGCATCTTTCAGCTCAACCACCATCGGTGTATGAATGTGTGTGTGAATGGTCAAATGAAAGGCAAATTGTAAAGCGCTTTGTCTGGTAAGATAGAAAAGCGCTATATAAATGCATTCTATTCACCATTTACCAAATTGTCAAATTGGTATTCATTAATCAGATCATTAAGCTGATTATTTTCTCAATTAATACTTTATAAAATGTGAAAACGTAGTAACAAAAACACCTAAGCCAGTTTCTCAGACTCTAAGGTAATGTCAAATGTCAATATCAATGTCAATGTTGGACCTAATGTCAATGTTAATTGGCATTTCTATGAAAAAGCAAGTAATAGTCTAAGTTGAGTCACATATTTGTTTGGTCACCGTGTTAGAAACACTATACAGTATGAGTTAAAATTCAGCTGTAAATGTTCTATTGAGGGTTGGTGTTAAATCATTGTTGATTTTCAACATTAAAGAAAACACTTCTGGCTGCTGTCAATCATGTAAACCATTCAAGTGAATGTTTTATAAAAACTAGTAATGTTTGATGTAATATGGTCAGTTTATTAGAAAGCTGTAGAAACCAATCAAGACTTGGAATGGAGTCATTAAAACGCCATATTATCTATACACACAAGAAAAGGCTACATTCAAATTCCTAATCTACTTTTTCCTTTTCATTAGAACATTAAACCATTGTCAACTTTTATTACTATTTTACTGAAACTGAACCATCCGCTTGATATATTATCACCCTCCTCTTGTACCCACTGTCCTTACATAGTTATGGGGGCTTGTAGGAATTTACATCATGATAGTATATACATATTAAAGTGCCATATCCCTGCTGCTGTATATCATCTCTGAAGAGTCAGTCATATTAAATTGTTTTTTTATTGTCCTTTGGCTTGCCACTGAGCGAGGCTTCCACCATTCCTCAGAGGTATTTTAGCCATTTCAGATGGAGAATTAAGACGAGCACCTCTATACATCTATCCTAGGCCTAAAACACACCCTCTGGATCAAATCCCATATTCCTCGCTTCCTCATCAATTATGAAGTGGAGCCAGGAAACAGTGTGGCATTGCTGAAGGCTGTCAGGCTGGTGAACAACCATAGAACTGCTGGTGAAGAGTTGCTTGACATGACAAATCACCTTGACCTAAAAATCACCCTGCGTTCTTGCTGCTTTCAGCATAAGAAAGCCACCTGCATCTTCTTACAACACAGTCTTAGAGTACATACCAATTTCTCACTTAGGTGTTAGCACAACGCTATATACTATACAGTATATAAGGCATTCTGTCTTCAATTTCACATCCGTAAGCAGCAAGGATTTATATACTTTATGGTGGAACACTTTATTTGTGTGGTGTTATATCTGCAATTACTCTATCTTCAGAAATCAGTGGTTTTGAATGGTCATTCAGCAGTTTGTGTTTTTTTAGCAGGAGCAAATGGTAGTCAAACACACCTCACAGCTGGACAAACTGCTTTAAAGTGTCATTTCATAAACCATCTGTCATAAAGGTGGAATAATGTGTACTTCACGTATTATTCTGTATAATTAGCAGTGGATGAGACCTATTTAGATACTTGTGCTAATACGACAATGTAAAAATACTCCCAAGTCCAGCCAATACAATTTAGAAAAAGTAAAGACAAAAGTATTTACACCAAAATGCCTATACCTATGTGTCAAAACTAGTCATTATATAGTATGTGTGTTCAATGTAGAGCCAATGTGATCAACAGAAAATTATTCTGCATGTATTCCGATAAATGATTAATCGTTGATTGTTTTTAAGCAAAGGGTCCAATCATTCTTTGGTTCCACCTTGTTAAATGCGAGGATTTGCTGCTTTTTCGGGTTTAAATAATTTCAAAGTAAATATCTGTGGGTGTTGGTCTGACAAAACAAGACAGCTGAAGACAAAGATGGTATTTATCCGTTAAATGAGAAAATAATCAACAGATGAATCAATAATGAAAATAATTGTTAGTTGCAGCCCTATTTCAATGTGTTACATGATTTATGTTATTGCATTTTTATTCCTGATGCATTAGTAGCTGATCTTGGATCGATCTTCAGGTAGTTCATATTATAGCAGCGCATCCAGGCACCTTTGGATTTAAAAGCTTCTCAGTTTCTCGTGTTCTTCTTTCACCACAACCATTTTACCACCATTGAGAAAGTAAATCAATCCATAAAGACCTACAATAATACTTTTCCCCTAATTTTGAGAGTTGGGGAAATTAAAATGCCTACTGGTCTATGAGAAGCATTATACAAATGTTCAGAAAATAATATGTCTCGGCCACAGGTCTTTAGTCCAGTTTATACACGAAGTGTTGAATGTTTTGCATGGCCCCTGGAGGGTGGTTTTCACTAGCTACCATTAAGGCTCTAACTCAAATAACAATCAGTCGTGAAAACCTGAGGTTTTAAAATTACAAAATGTGCCTTTCATATGAAATGGCTGCTTTCAACCATCTGTCTGTTCAATTTTCCACATTAATTTAACACAGGATGGTGCACTGATGATGATGAACCACACATAATTACTGCTAACAGACAGCTCTGCATGGAGTCAAATCGGAACAGGAGCGATATCACTTCATAAAATGGGATTGCACTCAACTTGCTCTGAACAGTTTCCTGGACCCCGATCCTGGATTAAGAGCAGAATCTCTCTGGATTACAGTTTTTGATGACCATTAAGAGTTTTATCCTGGGGTACTTAAAACACAGTCCAACCACATTATGAGAAGATTTCAGGGATTTGGACCTTCTGAAGGGTTTAAAGTTCATGCATTCAAGCATTTAGAGCACTTATCACTCACTCTGCACGCGCACGGGAAGCCGGCCTAGTCAATGGTGCATATTTAGCTGTGATGATGGAAGGAAGGAAGGTATTTTGTAGTAAGGGATTTGTTTTTCCTAATGGCTTACACTGTCATGTTGATCTTATTATACTCTCATTTTTTACCATGAACTGTCAGAGAATTTGACATTAAGCTCCAAGGCAGTTTCTAATCTTTACACAACATTTACCTTAGATAAATGCTCTGCCAGATTACAGAGTCTTTGCTGACATGTGAGAAATATTAGGATCAGTTGCATGTGGTTTCCATAGTTTTTTTTATTTTTTTTATTTCTACTTTATGTACTCAGTGCCATCAGTTTAGCCTATTCACTGTCAGGGTGAAACAGTAAACTGCATTCAATACCTACTCCTCATTGGCATTCTGAAACGAGTATGACTGTCCTCTCCGTAGGGTTGTCTTCTAGTGTGTCTTCAGATGGCTGTACAGGCCGATCCGTGAGCATTATTGTGGTGGTGATACTGAACATGTTGGCTTCCTCCAAAATGCTGATGTTGGTACGTCTATCCTCCCAGTTGATCCTCAGATCTCAGATCTTCCTTAGTTGTCTTTGGTGATGTTGTTCCATGGCTCTCAGGTGTCTGCTGTAGGTGGTCCATGACTCACACCCATACAGCAGGGTGGGGAGGACCACAGCTCTGTAGACCAGGAGTTTTGTTTGGGCCTTTAGGTCTCTCTCTTCACTATTTTCCTGAGTTTGACATTTGCTCCACTGGCACAGCTCAGGCGATGGTTGATTTCGGAATCAATGTCAGCTTTTGAGGAGAGGAGGCTACCGAGATAGGGAAAGTGGTCAACATTTTCAAGAATGGTGTTGTCCACTTTTTTGGTGGGCTGAGTTGATGGCTGATTAGGTGGAGGTTGAAGTAGGTCTGGGTCTTCTTTATGTTTACGGCTAGAGCCAGGGCCCTGTATGCCTTGGGAAAGGCATTCAGGATGCCCTGGAGGTCTTCTGCGGCATGTGCTACAATGGTGTTGTCATCCGCATACTGGAGCTCCATGATGGTGGTGTTCCTGATTTTGCTCTTGGCTTTAAACCTGTTAAGGTTGAGGAGCTGGCCATCAGTTCTGTTTAGGATTGGGATTCCATGTGACAGCTCTTCACCAATGAGGTGGAGTATGGCAGCAATAAAGATGGCAAACAGGGTGGGTGCCATGATACATCCCTGTTTGACCCCAGTTTCTACTGTGAAAGGCCCAGACTCAGAGACACTGTTGCTGAGCACTATGGCTGACATGCCATCATGTAGTAACTCCAGTATTCTGACATACTTATCATGGTAGACCACCAGTGTGCTCCACAGAGCCTGGTGGTCTACCGAGTCAAAGGCCTTTGTGAGGTCTATGAAGGCCATGTACGAAGGCTGCTTTTGTTCACTGAATTTTTCCTGCAGTTGACGTGCCGTGAATATCATGTCTGCTGTACCTCTGGATGGATGGAAGCCACACTGAAATTCAGGGAGTACTTCCTCAATCAGTGGTAACAGTCGATTGACAAGGACACGAGCAAGCTCTTTGCCTGTTATTGATTTGATAGGAGTGAGATGCCTCTGTAGTTTCCACATTCAGCCTTGTCCCCCTTCTTAAATATAGTCACTATAGGGGCATACCTGAGCTCTGACGAGAGTTCTTCTTTTTCCCAGACCTTGAGGAGTAGGGCATGGATGTGGTGCAGGAATCCACCACTCTTCAAGATCTCAGCTGGGATCCCATCTGGACCAGTGGCCTTGTTGTTCTTTAGGCTCCTAATGGGATCTTGGTTATGGTGTGAAAAATGCTCTTTCCATCGGACGTTAATGGACTCATTAAGCAGCTTCCGTCTGTTCTTTGAGCGCAGGGCAGTTAGGCCGCGGTAGCTTGGGCCATAGATGGCCTTAGTAGCGCTAAAAAAGCCTCTGGTGTCACCTGAGTCCGCCAGCCTCTGGATTCCCAGAGCTTTTTCTGTCCACCAGGCATTCTTAAGCTCCCTCACTCTACTCTGGACGTCCGCCTTGGCTTTGGAATGAGCCAATCTTTTTGACTGGCAGGTTATATCATTTTGCCAGGTGTGAAAAGCTTTCCTTTTTATGGAGATGAGCTGTTCTATCTCTGTGTCGTTCTCATCAAACCATTCCTGATGTTTTCTGGACTTGTACCCAAGGTTGGTTGGTGGAGGATGGAGGATTTGAGCAGACTCCAGTGCTCTTCGATGTCATCAGACTATTCCTGTTCGACGCTTTTCCCAAGAGAGGCCTGAAGTCGCTGCTGGGTGGCAGTGTCCCAACTGCTGCTCCAGACATGCCATATAACATGGAAAAATAATGGAAGAATAATTGGCAGATTAATCAATAATGAAAATAATTGTTTGAGTAAAATTAAATAAAGACAATTATAAAACAATAGGTGTGTATAGATAAATCATACTCAATGAGGTGTTTATTTAATCAAGGAAGTGAGAATATATTAGTGTCCTTTACTGTATGTTATCTAGTAGAGTCTCATGTAGAAAGAGGACTAAAACAATTTGACAACAGATTCTGCTCAGGGCAGATTAACTGACCTCCTCCATATGAGAATATGGTTCATCCATGTTTCTCAGCTGAGTCCCACTTCTACAGATGCACTGGAGACTGGACAAACTTGTCTGTCTCTTTCTCTCCCTCTCTCTCTCTCTGTCTGTCTACTCTCTCGCTGGCTCACAGCTCAGGCAGCTTGCTGGGGATAAGGCCTCAGCCACAGTGCTGTGACGGCAGATGGCATCTGGCTCAAAAAGGTTGGCACGTCATCGGGAAATGTGCTGCACCAAAGATGTCCTTTTTAATTAAAAGATTTTGATCTGTGGTGAACTGCAGAATGTTGGAAAAAATTAGAGACAGCATGTGGTCTGAAATTCAAGGACATGATATAAAAGGATAATGAAGAAATATACTGTATACATCTCTATAGTATATCCTCTTCAAATTCATACTGAAAACTCTGATAGATACTGATGCAGTCACCCTGATGCTGAGGGGGAGGACATTTAGAACAAAATACAAAAGGACGGAAAATCCATCCATCAAATTTTAACGTTCAATTTTATGTTAAAAGAAATCTGTCTTATCCAGATGACATCTTATGACTACTTTTTTGCACCTTGACTTAAAGTGTATGGCACCACATATTTATTTTACAAGCACTTAGAGAAGGTTGTCAGCACCGATGTTGTGACATTTGTACAGAGGTTTCTTGGCAGCCACATGAGAACTGTTTGCCCCTGGCTGGGCTGCAGACCTTCAAAGTTAGATGGACACAGGGGGAGTGCTGTGCTTTAATCCAGAAGGCGCCATGGCAGATGGATAAAAATATATGCAGGTCTTGTTCCCACCAGAGATGCTGAATGGCTCACGGTACGCTGTGCGTAGTCATCGAGCAGCATGGGCCTGGCTTTTAACATGTTTGCACTTGTCTTGGTAAATTAAAGAAACAGTCCCAACTGCTGCTCCAGACATATAACATGGTACATGTCAGGGTAGATCAACGGGCGATCCCATACCTCCCCAAGAAAGACATTTGAGCTGACTCATGTGGGTTGCTGGGCCCGCCAAGTACCGCTGTGTTGTTTCGTGGAGGCACAGCTGCTCACATGTGGATTATTCTGTCAGTCTCAGACAGTCATTGATTTGACAGCAAGTGATTTTAGTGCAGCCTCTCTGGAATTGTCTTCGGCTCCATCTTACATTTAACATGGTGAGTGGAGGGAGACTAAAGTTCACAGAGAAGCACAGAAAGGAGAAAGTTTATTATCAATGACAACTTTAGTGCATACGGTGCACAGTATATGACTGTAGCCGGGTTGCTCGGCTTTTGTGGCTGCTAAACCTGCACAAATACTGTAAGACAAAAAGAAATTCATAAAGCACCCGCAATTGTGAAATGCACACCTAACTGCGTGCGTTGTCAAGCAAATAGCATCTTGGTGCTCCTGTGCTATTTTCTCATATTTGAATAAGGTAATATACATATATTTGGCGCAAAATAGGCCCATTTCTATGCAAATAGACCTTGTTGCAAAAACAGTCCAATTCACGAAGATCAGCACTAATAGCCACATGCAGTTCCAGTTAATTTATTAGCGTCTTCAGAGAGTTGGTGGTAACTGAAGCGCACCCACAGTACTGACAGGCTGGGATATTAAATCCCAAATACGTTTTCTCTCTGTTAGGTTTAATTATGAAATTATTAATTCTTTTAATATAACTTAGTTTACGCCACTGCTAAATCAACAATTCACAACAAGCAAACCAGAGCATACAGTACACTTTGTAAGTACACATGAGACAGTGGCTTTGTTTATGATTCTACAAGTACTTGGTTAAGGTCAGATTACCTTCATGGTTGAAGTAGAGGACAGTATTGCAAGGCATTGCTATAGAGCTCGTTTATCACAAAAAACTTCCCACATTCCCTCTTTGACCAACTCGTTTCTACAAGGACTCAATGTGACAAAGTTTTTGTTACATTAAATGCTTTCATTTACTTATTAAAGTCAGCACGACTTGGGGAAGTCTAGTAAGAGAATGATCACCCAACAATAAAAACTTTCATTTTTCCCACATCATAGAAATAATACATATATAAATTAACATTTATATATATGTATTAATATATAAATGTTAATAATAATAAATTAACTACTGCACTAAGTTTAAGCTCTAACAAAGCATCGCATTTTATGAGCTCATTTCTAAGTACTAAATGCAGCTGTCAGTTAAATGTTATGGCGATCAGATACCATATTAAACTCTGAAAACTATTATAAGAGCTAATGTTTTACATATTTCTGTATGTGATAAGTAGCAGTAGTGCTTTATGAGGTTTTCTTTAAAACAATAACCACTACTTAAAGCAAATGCAGACATACGATAATGCACATTTTACTGCATTACAGACGTAGTTATGAAAGTAGATCTTTAAACTTAACTATGCATTGGCATTATTTCTGTCTTGTCCTCACTCCAGTTTGCTCTTCTTTCTTTAGGATTAAAAAAACATTAGCTTATGTGTGAAGGTTTTAATGTTACCTTCTGTGAACATCTTCCAGCTGATGTTATGAATTTTCTCTAACCTAAGGAATTCATTTTTAGGTTTGTATTGCAACAACCTTTAGTGTAATCCTTTTGTTAGGAAGAAATAAGTGAAGTTTTTACACAGGCGTTTGGTGCGACCAGGCACGTGTTTCTCTTGGTAGCAGATGGGAGTCTGATTTAAACAGTGACAGATCACTCATATTGCCATTGACACTAATGGCTGTGCAATTGAGTGGGGACACTGGGGCACCAATGCAGTCTTACATCCATGTCCAATCAGTGCAAAGGAACGCAGCCTGTCACAATAATTATGACAGAACTATTGAGAAAATTTTTTGGCGACAGTCTCACTGTCCCACTAGTGTTCCCCTTGATTGGCCTTGGTAGCTTGCAAAGTCATTGTCATTTCTCACAACTTCATTACTTTGTGGCACAAAGCAATTTCCATCGTCTGTGCTCTTCTCACTCTGTTACTCCTAAAGGGAGTTCACGCCATATGTGCATGACAACACCCTGTTGGATAGACAAGGTGATGTCTTCCAAGAGTGTCTTTTAGAGTTATCTCTCATTGTAAGAGTCGTATCCATTATTTTAATGATTTAGTTATCTTGAATATGTCTTATTGCTGATAGGGAATTCAGGTGAGTGTAATGGCTGCTGACTGTGGCCTTTTAATGAGATGAAATGAGAAGTGGCTTGCTTTATTATTGCTCGGCTCATTGCATTTATAATCTTACATTTTCATTTTTCCTCAACTCAATGAAGTTTAAGCTCACATCAGCTGGCTGAAATGTTGACTACATATTTAAGATGCTCTTTTAAGCGAAGGAGTAAGCTGCTTTTTAAGCCTCACCCCACTCTCAAATGAAAAATACATACTTCTACAAATAAAAGTCTGACATTTGTTGATATGACAAATGTTCACTTAAAAAAGGTATTAATAAAATAATTTACTTAATTTATCAAAAGTGACTCAGTATGCAGAATGGCCACAACAAATTTGAGGTACTTGTAATTTACTTGGGTATTTTTATACTTACTTCATTCTTGTACTCCACAATGCAGAGGAAAATATTAAACTTTATTTTATACTTAGAGATAAAGTTAGAATAAGCTCCATGTCAACCAATTTACACATTAATGCATACATAATAATAATCCAATGATAATTTCTTCTGCATTATGAGTACTTTTGCTATTTAAAGTACATTTAGTGAATAATACTTACTTATATTGCAGTATTGTTTTTGTTATTGTCTTTTACTTATGTAGAGTGATCTAAATAATTCCTCCACGGCTGCAAAACTCTCACACTGACTGGCACACAAACACATGCTCTCCATGTGGCGTTATCATAGCACTTAAACATCAGATGAATAGATTAGTGTTTTAATCTCACTCTGGATCTAAGGCATCTTGCGCCCTAGTCCTACACTCAGCCTGCTGTGAAATATTCCATCCACTGAACTGTAAATAAGTGCTAACAAGATTATCAGATTACCCTTCATCCAGGCTATACAGCGACTGCTGGGCACAGTAACTGCAGTGATGTAAAAATCCCTGTAAAATAATTGCGTTAGGAGGCACCATTTTAATGCAAATTTTCTAAAGGCTCACAAAGCTCAAGGGCAGCCTAAAACACCTTCCAATTTGCAATATGAAATATATTTCTTTGGTCGCTGCTAAAAAGCCACACTGAATGTAAAGAGGGCAGTGGGAATGGGTCTATAGTTAAAAAAATTCTCCAAGTGTTTTCTCCATGTCTCTTAAATAGGCTGTCTAGAAACTGGGCCACATTTAATTGAATTGACAGAAACAGATTAATCCCAGAACTTTTTTTTAAATTATGTATTATTCTCATGAATCAATACTGTACTTGATTGTACAAGTTGGAAGAAAAAGTATGATGTTTTTAAATTATACAAAATTACATTTGAAATGGTTTGCTGATGTTGAGTAGATGATACAGTATACTACATTTTCTTTGGTATTGCTGCCATCGTTTATACCACAGCAGTGATACAGTGAATTTATTAAGGGAATATATTCCCATCCTGTTGACTAGTTTTTGTTTTATGATAGTGGTTTAAACTGGATTTAATGTCCTTGCCCAGGTACAGTGAATGGGTGGGGCTGAACCAACAGAGCAAACAAAAGGGACGAGCTCTCTCTCTCTCTCTCTCTTTCATCCGTCACTATAACAAATATATTTATATGCAAATTAGACTGTGAAATAGAATGATTCAAATAGCTTGATAGGAAAATGTTATATTTAATCGGTGGGGTTTGAGTCATCGAGAGGGAAAGAGATTGCTGGAGATGCATGGGGATGCGGGTGGAGGTGGAAGCGCAATCTAAAAACTGTCTCGTCCCTGTCTCAGTTATAGTAACCCGGTGAATTGCATGCAGCAGCCAGATTTGACTTGTGGTTTTTTGTTTAATACTGATTTTGTCAATACCGAAAGTAAAGTGCAGGCACAGAATGACCAGACTCAGATCTAAAGGTGATTTTATAATCTGCTAACACAATATTACATATACTTTAAGAAACTGCAGTACATTACATCTAGTCTATATCGACGACTTTCACTTACTGGATTGTTCCAGTGCCACCGGAGGTTCCGTCGGATGTCCCTCATTTTCGGCCGGACGTTCCTCACCTTCCGCTTTTTTTGTGTTGGGATTCTAAACTCCGGTCAAATCGGGAAACATCCTCTGAGCTAGAACCGACAATCAAATTATATTTATCTTTTTCTTGAGTAAAAGTATCATTGCACACTTGACAGCCATTTTAATTCTAGAGCTTGCCTCCCTACGTGCACATGTTCCACTAAGTTCCTTCCCGAGGCTATTTTGCAGAGGCACTGTACCTGCGTCTGGCGTTTAGCGCCACCCAAGACGATTGTGATTGGTTTAAAGAAATGCCAATAAACCAGAGTATGTTTTTCTCCTATCCAGGAATGTTGTGTGGACTAGCCAGACCCTCCTCCACAGCGCTGTGTAGGAAGGTCTGGCAATGCAAGACTACATTACATTCATTAAGGCTGACGCTTTTATACAAAACGACTTACAATAAGTGCATTCAACCATGAATTCATAAAATAACTGAATCATTATTATAGAAATCATAAAGTGTGAATTGGCAAGTGAAACTTTCTTTGGGAAATAAGATAAGCTCTGTCCAAAGCAAACACTGTGATTGGCACGTACTTGGTGCTGTTTGTCTGTCCAAATGTGGCAGTAACACCTGCCTGTTCACTCTGTTTGTCTGCTAGTGTCTTGTCCGGGTTTCTCTCCGTCTGTTTCATCTGTATCTGTCTCTCTGTTTTCTTGGTGTTTGTTTTTCTGCGACTTTGGCTTTCTACACAGCCGGTTCTTTCTTTGTTTGCTCTTCTTTTTCTTTTTTTTTGGTACTCCCTCCAGCACTGCCTGTGAAGAAAAAGTGAAGGGTCCATGCAGTCTGATAGCAGACACCTATAGCACTATAATAATAATAATAATAATAATAATAATAATATAAAGCATTTATAATTATATAAATTGGCAAACACTTTATACCCCTATTTAGCATTTATAAACAGTACATTCAATTCAATTCAATTCAATTCAATTTTATTTATAGTATCAAATCATAACAAGAGGTATCTCGAGACACTTTACAGATAGAGTAGGTCTAGACCACACTCTATAAAGCCCCAACAATTCCAATAGTTCCCCCAAGAGCAAGCATTAGCAGTGGCTATTGCGACAGTGGCGAGGAAAAACTCCCTTTTAGGAAGAAACCTCGGCAGACCCAGACTCTTGGTGGGCGGTGTCTGACGGTTGGGGTTATGACAGTACAGGATGTAGCGTGGCACAGCAGAGCATGGGTGGACGCGGTGGACGCAGCAGGACGTAGCCGGGCATTGCAGGGAATCGCAGAGCGTAGCAGGGTGTAGCAGGTCCATAGCCACAGCTGCACCCAAGACCCAGGTCTTGGTGTCACCCTAATCCGAGGCGATGTTCTGGGCGAAGAAGAAACATAAGGACTCCGGGGAGTAAACTCCCCAGAGCTAGGTGAGTAACAAGCACTTCTAAGACAGGATGTGCATAAAAGGAAACAAAAGAAAAGAGTGTGTCATAAGAAGGAACTTCCTCGGCAGTCTAGAATTATAACAGCATAACTAGGAGAGGCACTATATTATTGATTATACGATAGGTAAATCTGATGACTGTAAAGAGAAGCAGAGAAAAGCAGGGGTGCTGTGTCTGCAGCTATGCACCCTGCCCCGCCGGTCTAGGCGTTCACTGCAACTCCTCACTCCCTAACTATAAGCTTTATCAAAGAGGAGAGTTTTCAGTTTAGTCTTAAATGTAGCGATGGTGTCTGCCCCCCAAACCCAGATTGGGAGCTGGTTCCACAGGAGAGGAGCCTGATAGCTGAAGGCTCTGCCTTCTCTTCCTAATAATATTGCCTAGAGGAAGCATATATAAGGAGAATAGAATTGGTCCAAGCACTGAGCCTTGAGGAACGCCATGGTTAATTTTAGCGTAATTGGAGGGTTTATTGTTAACATTAACAAATTGCGATCGATCAGAGAAGTAGGACTTAAACCAGTTTAGTGCGATTCCTTTAATGCCAACAAAATGTTCCAGTCTCTGTAAGAGGATGGTATGGTCAATAGTATCGAATGCCGCACTAAGATCTAATAAGACAAGTACGGAGACAAGTCCTTTGTCTGATGCAGTTAGAAGGTCGTTAGTAATTTTCACCAGTGCCGTCTCTGTGCTATGATGCTTTCAAAATCTTGACTGAAAGTCCTCAAATAAGCTATTGCTATGTAGAAAATCACATAGCTGATTAGCGACTACTTTCTCAAGGATCTTGGAGAGAAAGGGAAGGTTAGATATAGGTCTATAGTTGGCTAAGACCTCAGGATCGAGGGTGGGTTTTTTTTGTAAATGTTTACATAAACATTTACATTTACAAATGTTTATGTACTGTTTATAAATGCTAAATAGGGGTATAAAGTGTTGCCAATTTATATAATTATAAATGCTTTATATTATTATAAACTGTTTATAACGCAGTATAATGTTTGCAAATGTAAGTATTAATATCTGTTTAGAAGTGGAGACTGACACAGGTGAGTAGCCCTGGTTAAGATCACATTGCAAATGGTTAGCATTGCTTAGCGTAACATTTAACAATAAAGAGCTGGAAATAGACAGCCATGCTTTGTGTAGGACTGCCTTCCATGGCTGCCAAGAACTGCAGACCAATGGATTATCCGTGTTACACAAGGACAAACATTAATACACACATGAGTGTGTACAAGAATATGAGACATACAGTACAAGAATATGAGATGGAGGAAGTCTCCATCACAGTCCTCATGCTTACACATGCTTAATAGGGGGACTTACATCTTACATCTCCATTTTTCCCACAAGCTGGTTTGGGTTTGGCAACTAGCAAACTGAATTAAGAGTTTGTTGGCCATTAGTTCAGCTCTTGAGCATTTTCCCACAAGTAACAGAAATACTGTAGGTGCACACACACACACACACACACACACACACACACACACACACTTATAATTATTTTGGTTTTATTTAATCCTAAAGTAATATCATAAAACCAGCAAAAGCTTTTGTAACTTTCGCTTAGTAACATCAGATTATTTTTCTAACATAGAAGCCTAAATAAATAATTAATAAATAAAAAATAAATAAATAATAAATAAATAATAAATGATTTCAATGTCAGATGTGAAATGTGTTCAATCAAATGAACCTTGTGTGAAATAGTCCCATATGTTAACCACACTCCCAGTACAATAATTTTTTTACAGTAAAATCAAATACAGACTACAGTGTTCAAATCAGACTGTAGACAAGACCAAAGCTGAATACAGTGTAATAGCACAGCATCACATGTTGCCATGGAGCTACTGTACAAAGGTTCACTGATGTTTTCTTTTTTTAAGTCCATCTCACTTTTATCTTCAGATGTATTTATGTCCTCTGCCTTTGTGTCTCTACATGTTTGTTTTCTTTTTTTCCAACAGTATTAATGTTAATACAAGTCAAATTAACAATAATAATAATGAGAAAGAGCATGGTATACACAAAATGAGTAATGAACAAATCCTTCTCAGAATAAAAACTCATCTTAATTGCATATCTGTCTGTCCTGGAAGAGGGATCCCTCCTTTGTTTTGCTCTTTCCTGGAGGTTTCTTCAAAAACAAGAGTTTTTCCTTATCTAAATTGAGGGTCTAAAGGGTGTTTAAGGCTGTACAGATTATAAAGCTCCTCAAGGCAAATTTGTGATTTTAGGCTATAAAATAAATAAAAGTTGACATAACTTGACTTTTAGAAACAGCAAATGAATCACTGTTTTGCTCATATGGATGGACATCACATTACTAACTTAACATGTATTTAACTGTCTCTTCAATTCATTTTCTGTGATGGGCAGATTGGTTCCTCTGCCACAGCAAAACCCAGATGTGTCCAGTTGTGTAGTCCTTATGACAACCACTGACCAATCTGCCAACCTTCCCTGCTCACGCACATGCACACACACACACACACACACACACACACACACACACACACACACACACACACACACACACACCAGCAGTCTTCAGAGTGTGTGCTGGACAAAATCTAAAGTCAAGCATGAATACAGAGGCTGACAGGCCAATTATCAGATGTACTCTTCGTTCTGCATCCCCACCTCTGAAGGGAAGCAGATGTGAGAATCCTGTCGCTTTCACTCAAGCCGGTACAATGACATGGCCCAACAACAAAAGGCACAGCCTTCACAAGGAATTGAGATGGACAGAGTTGTAAACATCGTATTGTCATACAGTTTTATCTGGTGGGTTTTCACATTTTCAAGCTTCAGAAGATATGATGTAGTGTTGAGATGTCAAAATGTTGAAATGCGTCTGACTATTCTTTCAACTAACTTTCAATTGGAATTTCATTCCTTATAGATGCTTTGTAGAAATATAAAAATGTCCAGAAATGTAATGTGCAATATTACTGTTTTATCACAACTACTCTTTCCATTCTAGGAATCATACTGCATGTCATAAAACAATTACTGAGGTTTAATGACCTTGAAAAGACATGACATAAACTGAAGAACATCTCATTGTTTCATAGGTGAATGTAGTACCAGCATGTGTCAAAGCCTTGACCAAGATGCTGTACTGTCCATACTGTCGCGGCATGCCTGGGCTGAAACCCTGTCACAACTACTGTCACAACGTTATGAGAGGCTGTCTCGCGAACCAGGCAGACCTAGATGCTGAATGGAACCTCTACATCGGTAAGAAATAAAAGATTCTGCTTCAAATCGAGTGCCCTTGCACCTGTTTCTCTGTTTCTCTTTGTAATATTTTAAGGTTTGTGTGTCTGTCTGCCTGTGCGCACACTCGTACTTCTAAGGCTGCATGTAACTTTTCCAAGGCAGTGTCTTTGAATAGTCTCTGTGGGAATTCAGTAGGTTGTACTGTGTTAGATTCAGCTTTAAAGGATTTGCAGAGACAAAACTGAAATCTTATTTGTGCAACCATTCCGTCTTTTTTCAGTCTGAAATGTTGTTTGCTGTTGCTGGAACCCTGGCATAGTGCTTAAAGCTCTGGTCCCTGCTGTTTGGGATTGATAAAGGAGAGCAGATCCTAGGCAAACACATTTTCTATAGTGTTTCCAGCTGAGCTCGGTGAGTAATATAGCACTTCAGTTAGGCTGTAAGTAGCTGGATGCTCTAAGCCCTCCTGTTAAATGGATACCAAGGAGGCACATAGAGTGTTCCCTCTGGATCTTTTGTAGGCCAATACTTTATTTGTTATGTACCCCAGTCGCATCCTCCCACCCACCCTAACAGATTTTTTTTTAAATGGGGTGACGTTTTTTTTAAGAGGCATCACTGAAGACAATGTGTCAAGTGAACTGCACTTCTAAGCTTTTGGCTGTTTTGTGACAGGCCTGTCATTTGAGAAACCATCAGATGACGTACCGCTTGTTCTCTCGCATGGCATGTCTGAAGTCTCAGATCAACACAGGCCCCTGTGCACTGAATGAGATGTCTCGCAGCTTTATGACATGTGTTAAAAAGTTAGTGTCTTGTTCGGTTGTGAAGAGGCAAATCTATTGCCGCAACGGGACGTTCTGTTTGACAGTAATGGGAAGAGCTGTTGCAACAGAATGATGAATCTGGTAAGACAAAAACACCCTTGGGGTGTAGAAAAAGTGTTGTTTTTTTTTTTTTATTATTTTGTTCCACTTTTTGTGCAGACATTGTTTTTTGGTTTGGAAAAACAATGTTGTTGGGAGTATTATAATTACAAATGTAGAACCCAAAGGATGTTTATTTTCACAATGAAAGACACATTTTTTTATGTCTACTGACATTTTGTATTCATTATCTGTTGCTAAAGAACTTCGATTTGCTTACGGTGCAGCTTGCAAGAAATATTGATTTGTCTTTCAGAGACAACTTCTAAATGTGTCACAGGTCAATTATCGCCACTGGAGCATATCTTTGCATTATAGAAATTTATGGATTGAGCCCTTACACAATCTGTCATTGTCGTCCCTTTAAATCATCACTTATTAGAGAAGGTTAGATAAGAGGCACAGCCTTCAATTTTTAGGAGCCCTCAATGACATTTACCTCTGGACTTTGTTCATAGTTAAATGTTACTATCGATATCATTGATTCGAAAGACAATAGAAAGGAGAGCAAGGCTTTTCATTTAGTTTTAAGAGAGAAGATGAGTTTTGAAAATTGTCTATAATCTTTCTAAATCCAGTTGAATCAGGGACATTTATGTAACAAATAACATTCTTTCTTTTATTAAAAATGGACAAAAAAATAGAGGAATGCCAACTTGGCTAAACTAAAACCAGATAATATTTTTTCTCTCTCTAATGTACAAAGTTGAGCTTTCGTCATTCTTACTTAGTGGAACAAATCAAAATTGAAAAGACTATTGCAACATCTTTTTTTGGGGCGAGATTTCGGAAGATATGACTAAACACTAAATAAGACGAGGTTGACAGATTTATATTACGATATATTAAAGATGCAGTAGGTAAGACTTATCAAACTAACTTTCTTTCATATTTGCTGAAACTGACGCTATGTTCCAGCAGAACTACATGAAGCAGGTAATTTAAAAAAAATCTGGCTCCTCTGGTACCACCTACAGCCTATAGTGCAGATTCACCAATCAGGGCCAGGGGGGGTGTCTAACTGTGTGTCAATCACTGCTCAGGCACACGCATTAATTCTCCCTTGTGGGGGGAGGAGCTTAGGAGACCGTAGGGGGGGAGAGACTGAGAAGTTGTTGATGTTCAAATTCTTTGGCTAAAACCTGGATCTTCACAATCCTACCTACAGCACCTTTAAACATTGTAAATGTATTGTTAGATTTAATTAAATACAGTAAATTAGGGCTGGGCAAAAAATGTGATCCCGATATATTTTCCCATTTTGATCGATATCGATATTTATCACAATATAAAGTTTTTGCTGACACTGCCTGTTCAAAGTGCATACTGAGTGAAGCTGGAAGAAACCAGAGGTTTAATTACACTTTAGAATATAGTTTATTAACATGTAAAATAAAATAAAAAACATGACTTTACAATATGCAGCACGTTTTTGGACTCACATTACACTACAGAGCAGTAGTGCCTTCTACTGGCAAAATAAAATTAAAAGTAGCCCTATTTTCCTCGTACAGAGTCATCTTACAATTATGTCTTCCTTTTTTGTGTCTGCAAAATAAACAAATGGAAACTAGGGGAGTACTCAGTTTTGGCTACATTTCTTTTGATTTTGTTAACAACCTAAAACTACTTAAAAGCAACATATTAAATGTAATCAAAAAACAAAAAAAATCCTGCCAAGAAAGCTTTTCAAATGTTTGTAGAGGTAGCACAAAACCAAACAAAGAGTAAACAGATGCATATGTAAACAAGTGTCTTTTGCTATACAATGAGATTTAGAGCTTGTAATATTCTTGCTCCTTTTTGAATATTTTTCATATGGGGCAATGGCCGCAAAAGACGACACGATTGTTGTTTTGGTACAGCAGCTACAGCCCAGCTAATGCTAGCGCTGTTAACAGCAGACAAACTACTACAGTGCCTGACAAAAGTCTTGTCGCTTATCTAAGTTGTAGGAACAACAAATAATAACTTGACTTGTAGTTGATCAATTGGAATCAGAAATGGTTTATATGAAAGGCAAAGGCTTCTGGATTATGCTTATTATACCAAAATAAAGTGTTGTATCATTCATTGAGTTTTATCATTGAATTAGGACAGAAAGGTCAGATTTGGCTTGGACAAAAGTCTTGTTGTGTCTTTATATGATTCAACCAATCACAGATTAGAGTTTCACCTGTGACAAATACTGTAATTAACACATTCCTGGGTGTGTATAAAAAGACCTCCAGCACACTAGACCTTCATGTGAAGTGCAACCTGACCTCTCACAACATGCCAAAGATTCAACCACAGACCAAAGTGCTGATCATCAAGAGCCTGAAGACCAAGTCTGCTGCTGAGGTGGCAGACATCTTCAATGTATCCAAACGTCAAGTGGAAAGGATAAGAAAAAGATTTGAAGAAACTGGTGAAGTTCATGACAAGTCCAGGTCAGGCAGACCCCATAAGACAACTGTTCGAGAGGACCGTTTGTTGCTTCGACAGTCCAGGGCCAGCCCTTTTTCTGGGCTGGCCACCAGAAACCCCTGTATCTATAACAACAGTTTGTCGAATTCTCTCACGCAGTGGCCTCCATGACCGAATTAGTGCTCACAAACCAGCATTAAACAGAAGACAACTAAAAAAGTGTGTTGCATTTGCAAAGGCCCACAGCTTGGTGAAAGGATGGACAGTGGAAAAGTGGCAGAAGGTTGATTTTTCTGATGAATCATCCATTGAACTGCATCCCAATTGCTGCAAATACTGCAGAAGACCTGTTGGAACCCGCATGGACCCAAGATTCACCCAGAAAACAGTCAAGTTTGGTGGAGGAAAAATCATGGTTTGGGGTTACATGCAGTATGGGGGTGTGCGAGAGATCTGCAGAGTGGATGGCAACATCAACAGCCTGAAGTATCAACAAATTATTGCTGCCCATTACATTCCAAACCACAAGAGAGGGCAAATTCTTCAGCAGGATGGCGCTCCTTGTCATTCTTCAGCCTCCACATCAAAGTTCCTGAAAGCGAAGAAGGTCAAGGTGCTCCAGGATTGGCCAGCCCAGTCACCAGACATGAACATTATTGAGCATGTCTGGGGTAAGATAAAGGAGGAGGCTTGGAAGATGAAACCAACGAATCTTGATGAACTCTGGGAGTCCTGCAAGACTGCTTTCTTTGCTATTCCAGATGACTTCATCAATACGTTATTTGAGTCATTGCCGAGACGTATGGATGTAGTCCTCCAAGCTCATTTTCTTTTTCCCAAGGCACCATGACTTTACGTATGCTCTGATGTTATTGTAGCATGTTTGTGTATTCACAATAAAGTATAATTTCTACCGTACATTACTGTATTTTTGTATGCGACAAGACTTTTGTCCAAGCCAAATCTGACCTTTCTGTCCTAATTCAATGATAAAACTCAATGAATGATACAAAACTTTATTTTGGTATAATAAGCATAATCCAGAAGCCTTTGCCTTTCATATAAACCATTTCTGATTCCAATTGATCAACTACAAGTCAAGTTATTATTTGTTGTTCCTACAACTTAGATAAGAGACAAGACTTTTGTCAGGCACTGTACTTTGGACCAAACTCTTTTTCAAGAATGTGTTAGGTGTGGTATTAAACATAACTTTAGCTAACAGAAAACCCCTACAAGGTTAAAATTGACTAACTCTAATGTGTAGAAACTCCCCACCCTTAATACAACATTCTCATAAAAAACAGGCTAATTTTGTACCACCAGAGCTACGTTCAATTATAATATACAGTGCATACTGACCTACAGACACGCCTGTAACATTTATAGGCGTTTTTTAAATATCATGGCAGAAAAATGGTGGTGCAATTAATACATGAATAGACCCAACCACAATGTTTGTTTACAATAACTTCCGGGGAGAAAACTTCTATCCTCCTCTACATACAATATATCGGTGCTGAGCAAAACGGGGATGAGGAATAACTAGATATAATCGTATCTCATTCTTCTAAAATGCATGTTTGATGCTTTTATATGTCAACACTTTTACTAACATTAAGGTGGAGACCTAATTTACCTGTTGGGCCACAGACAAAAGAAAATGACACCACCCAAACTAGCAGTTAGTCCGACCGGCGGTGAGATGTTGCTGTTCGTAATGCTAGATTTGGTTTATCAAAGACGCTAGCAAATCAACAGTACAGAAAATATCAATGTTGACGATTTAACATATCTCCGCAATTCAAATCAACTGTCATTTGTCTACCCAGAAGTAATTTTTGTGTTAGCATGATGTCATGGTGATTCGGTCTTAACTAGCTGCATTCAATGTAATGCTTTATTTAATGTTTGTATTATGAGTTTGCTATATGGAAATATGAGCTGTGATTACAGCGATGAAAACAGAAAATGAACCCTGCCTAGAGTTTTCTTCTGAAATTGGTTAAATATAACAATCTGGCTTATATACATTTTTTCTCACTTTGAGTTAAATTGCTAGGTAATGATTGGCAGTGACACAATGTGTCAAATTAGGTAAGCCTTTTTAATTGAACAAGTGTGAAGCCCATTTGAGCCAACTCTGTGTGTGTGTGTGTGTGTGCGTGTGTGCGTGTGTGCGTGTGTGCGTGCGTGCGTGCGTGCGTGCGTGCGTGCGTGCGTGCGTGCGTGTCCTTGACTAATTTCCAGCTCAATACAGTAAAACAGTGGACTTGACAAATACGATTAAAGATATTATTTCTGTCTTAGTATTTGTGTGCCTTAAAGAAATGGTTTAAAAGAAGGATTTTTTTTAACACAGTAAAACTATTTTTAGACCAACCAGGCATTAATTAATGCCATTAGATATTCACAAAACAGGGAAAACATATTGTCATTAACATAATTAAGCATTTTTAATAAGTAATTTAGACCAAATAGAATTATAATATAAATGCAGACTCTAAATAATAAAGTTCTGGTGAAATGGCTGTATAGCACTGCACTACTGCAAACCACTATTGGGACTAAAAATTACATTTTTAAAGCCAGTTTTCAATCATCACAACATGGAGCACAACAACATTGTATGAACTTACTGCTGTTTTTCTGACTTTTCTGTTAAACATTTATTGAAATATTATTTGCATGTTCCCTCATTCCCAAAACACATGGTGACAAGTCTGCAGCTGCTGACAAGTCTGTAGAGAACAATGGAGCACCCCCACTCTCAAACACGAAAAACTGATTTGCAGCAACACATGAAAGTTACATCACATGGCTGATTTTCTATTTTGTTTGAAAAGTGAAGATCAGGATTTATTTGTCATCATTTTACCACAGAAAATATGTTTTTTTTATCTGATCCAATACAGCAGAAGACACATGGTGTCTCTGCTAAAAGTGTAAAACCAGGAACTCTAGTTGCAACAGCTTAGTAGTACTGTTTATTGTCATGCTGGCACTAAATGTCTTGATATTGAATAACATATAAATACGGTACCTGCCTCATTGGGCATAAATGTAAATAAATTATCAAATAAATGTACATAATTACTAAGCCATTGAAAACATTGCAGCATTGAGAATAAAGCCTGCTACCCTGTTTTGACATTTTCCAAAATAGAACATGATCTTTAATGATAATGCTGTACTGCACTATTATCGTGCACATTCACAAATACTTTTAGTTTTTAATTTGTTTTTCACATTAATACTAGATAAAACTAGAAGTTCAAATATTCATTTTTTATTCCCTTTCTATATCACTTAGTGGCTTTGGCTTTTGGAATTCATAGTTGAAAATAAATGGGATAGGAATAGAGACATAAAAGCAATAACAACAGAACATGATTTTATGTCAAGCCAGTAAAGTCAACGTTTTTTCAAGTGCTCTAAATGCTGTACAAAGCCATTAAAATGTCACTTAACATACTGTAGAGCACTAACACAGAACCAGAGGAATTTATGAGAAACACTGTAACACCAAACAAATCAACAAGACTTACAAGTTAGAGATAAAAATTAAATTCTGGGCAATCTGACAAATTGATAACCACTTGATTATTAAGATGCCGGTATTACACTGCAGGTTTTACAAGCATTACTGGGGAGAGTAAAACAAATGTGCCACTACTGTATTTATTCCTGAAATCTGTGTAACATTGAAACAATAATAACCTTGGTGAATACTTTGATGTAGCCTACATATCACTATGCGGAAGGAGACAAATGATTACAGCATCCCTGTCATACATTTTAAAGTTAGTCACAGTACAGTAGTTTACAGTTTGTAAAGGTTACCGTAACAACTTCACGCCTTTCTACCTGCAAATGGAAGACAGACTGTCAGTGAACAATGAGCATAAACCTGGGGAAGGATGTGATTTACCTGCTCGTCCCCGTGTTGGGTGATTTTAGGCAGGTGTGTGTGTGTGTGTGTGTGTGTGTGTGTGTGTGTGTGTGTGTGTGTGTGTGTGTGCGTGTGTGCGTGTGTGCGTGTGTGCGTGCGTGCGTGCGCGCACACACACACACACACACACACATAATGACTCAGGGAAGGAACTCATGGTTTGGCCAATGGGTGATACCACACCATCAGTCACCTGCCATCGTGACAAATTTACCCAGCTCTGCATCATGACAGACACATCATTATCATTTTTCTTGTCAGCACCTTGTTAAAATACCCTCAGAGAGAGAGAGAGAGAGAGAGAGAGAGGGGAAAGACACATGCTGTTATTCACACACTAGCAGTTTTTCAGGCTAACATCATGATCAATGCCATTTTTCAGCTACACATGGCCAAAATTGATGGCAGGTTTTAATTTACTTTTTGATAAACCCTTTCCCCAAACAGTGATTGTCCAATCATACCTTTGCAACCATAACTAGCCACGGCAGGCTGTGGATTTCTCTTCATGCTGAAGGGGTGTTTGTTGGGCTGTTGTAAGAGAAATACTTCATCTAAAGAGTTTCAAGAGTTTTTATTAATTTCCAAAACCAAAAACATGAGGGTAAAAAGGAATGGTTTATATGCTCTAACGTAAGATGCAATTGTTAGCATGTTTAAAGCCATGCATTAGCATATCATTAACTAACTAGGTTATATTATTATGTGGAATTACACATAACGTATAAAAAAGAAGCCAGACTAGCAAAGACACCATGTATTTTTTCCACACTGTAAAACCTGTGTGGATTTGGGAGGTTACCGCTCCAGCCCATGTTACCAGAGATGGCGTTACATTCACCAAACACAATTAGTCCTCATCCTGAATGCTTATTTTCTTGTAACGTTAAAAGTGAAAACATACTATTGGAAAATCTAGTAAGGAAGCTAAGCAGCCAAACCGTGTTATGTTAGAACAAAAGTGTCTATTCTGTCATTTTTTCTTTGTCATACTTAGAATCCCAGGATTAACTACTGTAGCTCTAAACTGCAATACAAGAAAATCTCTTCTTTATTTCCCCAGTGTTTTAGCCTGATATAATGTAAGTAGCCATCAAGTGCCCTTTTAAAACATCTTCTACAAGATTTAATTTTATTACAAGTAAACTTAAAATTATAAAAAGTCCATTGGAGACCATTTCCAATCAACTCCTGGAACTAACGTTAGCTTAATTAGTTACCTAGCTACAGCTGATAAAATCGGCCAGTTAGAGTTGTTGTTCGCCAGCAGCAGCAGCCATCTTCTTTGTTTTCAAGTAGCAGGGAATTCATGCAGAAACCGTCGCAACTCTGCCGTCCTTTTGTTAAGCCCGCCCACCGACTCTCTACACGATGTGATTGGCCTGACCAGAATTTGTTTTTTCCAGCTCGCAAGCCAACGGCGAGTTGCTAGACTGACCCTGGCTGCGTCTAGATTTCTAGGCTAATTGAATGTGACATGCGAGGATGGAAAGATTGGCAGGCATAGCAGCAGTAACTAAGGGGGCAGGGCTTAATTTACTGTATATACAGTAAAAATAATAAACTCATTGCATTAAATGAGAAGTGATTTGTATAGCCTACCATTGTGTTATTGTATTACAAGCACTGGGCTGTCTGTCTATACGTTTTTTCTCCTAATTAAGATATAGGCTTGTGTTGTCCTCTGTTGAGTCCTTTGACACCACAATGTAAGCGATCCTTATTGATTTTATTTGCTCATTTTTTTTAATTGCATGGATTGTGTCCCAGTGTAACTGGACCTCCCCACAACCTCCCAGTTCATGAGAATTCAAGGCAATATTTTGTCTGTCCTCCAAGAAGGACTTTCTGTGATATCTGTAAGATTATGAAGATGAACGCCCTGCCAGTGCTTTACTTTAAATGACGTCGATAGCTTGGCAGAAATAAAGCTCATACTCTGCTTTTACTGCACTGTGTAGCCTTTAAGATGTCTATAAATTATCTACCAGTCCCACTGTAAAAGCTCTACAGTGTCACTCAACATCCACAATGCTTTACCTATTACTACCTTAAGAGTAATACAGTGGTCTTTAAGATTCCTCAAGTATGACAAAACATACTGCATCTTTAAGTGAAACCTGAGACATTTACCAGACAAAAACACACCAACACACACACACACACACACACACACACACACACACACACACACACACACACATACACTGGCACACTCAAGCTGACTGAGTATCAGGCATGATGGTCTCAGTAACAGATATGACACGAACAAACAAGCTAGTGGGTTCCTGCCTGTCAGAGAGCTGAAGGCTGGATGACTCACTTAGCCAAGTGGAAGTGATCTCCATATCCTCAGCATAATCAAGAACCAGTATATTTTATTTCTAATTGCTACTGGCTGTGCAGAGTCTGCAAGATGCTTTTCTGTACATGTGGCAGGAATGCCTACACAGCTATACTTAATATAAGCAACATTTTTGTAATACTGTAAGTACCACAGCTGATGGCCAGCTGTGTTTTATTTAATAGTTATATTGCCTCCACACACACATGCACACTGACTGTTATTCTTACCATATTTTATCCTCACTTTTTATATTAATGAAAAGCATACAGTACTTGTTTTACACAATTATTACATTTGATGATATTGCATTTTTTAGACTATTCAAAATTGCATAAACCCAAAGGAATTGTTTGACATTTTGGTATCATGGTATCAATATAACTCTTGGCAAAAAAAGCAAGCAGCCATATTTCCCAAAATGTCAAACTTTTTCTTCATAGTTACAATTTTCCAAAGCATTAATTTTGTATTTTATTGCGTGATTCCTTTCTTCTACCTCCTGGGCAGCCACACATTTGTACTAATTTTATGTGTGACAGATACATTAGAGTTCAGTTGGTAATCCATTACAGTGAACATCACATGTGCTTTTAATGTTTCCTTTACCGTTACACTGCTATAGGAACTAAACAAACAGCAGCAAGGCAGCACAGGAAAATACATTCATCCAGCAGAAGCACTAGTGTCTTGCAGCTGTAGCAATAGAAAAAAGTGTTAATGTAAAAAGACATACGAGTTTATATGTGAGGAACAACAGACATGGTATCTGAGACTTCAGATGGACTAAAGTAATCCAGACATAGCCGAAAGCCAATAAAACAGAAAAAAATGTGTTTGTTGAGCTACAGTCCAGTTGTAAGTGCATGAGAGAATGCCTGTGGAGACAGATATGTTGGCAAGTTAGCGAGTCTTTTGCAATTGATTCACGTCTTGCAACTGCAAACTGGAAAAAGTGTTAACTGACTTCAGACGTCTTTTAGCAGAGTGATTTTGGCAGTGTTTGTGTTTAGAAAAGGAGTATTCTGAGTAAGACTGAAAGGGTTGTTTCACACTTGTTACTCAGATGATAAGTTTTTCAACATAAACACAAGGTTTACTTTGGATGTGTTTAAAATGTTAGTTTAACAAAGGTGAAGAATACAGGTTCAAGGATATGGCAGAGGCATAATATGTTTGTAATGGCTTATTTAGTGTTTCCCCTAGGATTTTTTCCAGAGGGGGTGGTGACTGTCCCCCAAAAATTGTTGAGCGCCGGAGGGGGGCTGTGGACTGTGTCCGCAAGCGGTTTCAGGAAAGTGGCTGCATGTGTCCATGGCAAGTGCACAGAACATCAACACCAGTACAAGCCTACAGCTGTCTGTGGACACAGAGTGCAGAAAGTGTGTCATAGCCTCCCAGATGGGTGAACTGAGACTCCGTTTCCTGCTTGTCGGTTAACGGTTAATAATCAGTTAACATTAAATTTCATTGTTTTTTTCTTTTGGAAGGCTGGCTGCCAAAATCGCCACATACTAGCTAATTAATTAGCCCGAAGTAAATGCTGTCTATCAGTAAACAGAACTGACATGGTGGCTGGCATTCCGGTGTGTGCGGCAATTTGTGTGTCGGCTCGTTCCCGCTAAGCTCTGACGTGCAGACAGCTGAGAAACAGAAGAAAGTAGCTGCAGCTTCACCAAAATGAAGACTGAAAAACAGAACTATTTTGATACAAACATTTGCTTGCTATGTGGCGGATAGCCCTCTAAAATTTACCTGCATTTGGCAACTGGCGAGTGTTCATTTCGGACTCTGCACAAGACCATTAATGTAGGCCTATGTTACTCAGCAACAGGTGAAAATAGGGACAAGGTTGTGCAACTAAAGGTAAAATGAACTGAACTTTCAAGGCGAGGAACGAGAAGCGAATTGCCTGTACAGTATGTGCCAAAGCTGTGAAAACAACTTTATCTCACGCATCCGTTTTTTTGTGTGTGTGAGAATATAGCATAATTATATAATTTTGTCATTCTTTCAGGGGGGGTGGGGAGTCGTTTTATTTATTTATTGTCTCCCCCAAAACTATGGTAGGGGAAACACTGCTTATTGCATGTTGCGTGTGTTTTCATCTAGTGAGACTAGATTAACTGCTTCATGTCTGCTTCTAAATATATTCCATTGCTTGTTTAATACAAACCATTTGTAATCTTTTGCTATTTTTCCAAATTAATTTTAAAATGACCCACATGATCATTCACAAAAGGTTTTCTGGTTTCTGCCCCCTAAGGTAAAGATAGCGATAAATGCCCTGGTTTGATTTTTAATTTCTGCCTTTGGTGACTCCTTGTGCGGCATTTACATTAAAAAAAAAACGTTAGTGCCGCTTACAGCAAAGCACATAAACCTAATCATTGGGTGTCTGGTCTCCTTAAGGTATCATAACTTGTAACTGACACAAAGTCACATTAGACCAAAGCCTTTTGAATCTTATTTCCTAAAGTTTTGTGTGTATTTCTTAGTTTTTTTCACACAAATTTATGAAACACCTTAACACAGGCTTTTTCACTGTTTGTGTTATTGTAACCATTTTACTGTCGTCACAAAAACAAGCTTCATTGTTTAACCACAGCAAGCCATGCCACTCTTTTCTCCAAAATATTGATCAGGTTCAGTGTGTGACCTTTTGTGGCTTCTGCAAGGAAGTAAATGGAAAGTTAAATACGCTGTTTACATGCAAAGACTAATACCGAAGACTGATGGGTGACTCAGCTCTCTTATTGAATTATAGTGTGCTTATTGCGATTATAACTTTAATACAAGTTTGGTCTATATCCACGACTTTCCACTTCCGAGATTGCCCCGTTGCCGCCGGAAATTCCACCATATGTCCTTTTCGCGCGGATGTCCGTTACCTTCCACTTTCTTTGTGTTGTAATTTTAAACTCTGGTCGATTTATGAGGACTATGGTTAACTGCTCCTCAGATCTCTGCAGGGTAAATCAAGACAGCTAGCTAGACTATCTGTCCAATCTGAGTTTTCTGTTTTTCTGTAAAATAACTTTTGAACGCACATGTTCCACCAAAACAAGTTCCTTCCTGAGGCTATTTTGCAGCGGCACCAGAGCTCCGTGCGGCACTTAGTGCCGCCCATGGCGATTGTGATTGGTTTAAAGACATACCAATAAACCAGAGCACGTTTCTCTCCCATCCCGGAATGCTGTGTGGACTAGCCAGACCCTCCTCCGCAGCGCTGTGGAGGAAGGACTGTCAAAGCGAGACGAATACATAATTAAGGTGTTTACACGATAGTTTCAATAATACAGGTATTGCTGCTCTCTGCTTACAATCATGGCGTGAATGTAAAATGCACTGACATTAGATCATTTGCACTGGTCATTTTATGCTTTCTAAAGACATGTTTGGGGGACGGGAGCCTTTTACAATGGGTATTAAGTAGAGACAGAACGACTCCCTGGAAAGGTCACCAGATCAATGTAAGGCTAACACAACTGACATGAACTGTCATATTCCCCAGTCACTAATCAATATTTAGTCTCCAATCCAGTAATTGCTTCTTTTCAAAAATGCGGGAGGAAGCACACATTCATGAGTTAGCATAGGAAATCAACCCCAGATCTTCCAACAGTACTAAATGTAGAGTCATTATTTAGCCCAAAACTGGAAATGTGAAACAATAATTTTAATTATGAAAAATAAACTCAATAGAGCTAAACATAAATAGTAAAAATGTACAAAAAGCTATTAACAATTGATATTTTTTATGTTTCTGTTTTACCAATATCATCTGGATTTTATTGTTCATACTGTACTTTAAACTGTCATAATCTCCAAGAGGCACTCCACAAAATCTTTGCAGGTGCTGAGCAGCAATTATATGCTGTGATATGAAAGAGTCAGCAGCAACAGACAACACATCAAAGAGCCATACTGCAGTACTTAGTTGACACCTTCCATCGCTGAACAAAGCCAGTGTAGTTTTCCTCTCAGCTTGTCAAACTAGCAAAGCATGTAAACAAGGAGCGATGTCCCAGAGCATGCTCAGTGACACAGTGATGTCTCCATGACAAGGAGCTATAACTAAGATGCAGTTGAAGAGTTGTTTTTGTTAACCTAACAACTTTCTCTTAATCATTTTTGTGCCACTATTATTATAAGCAAAACATAAAGTATTGAAGCATTTCTCAATTACATTTTAATTTATAGTTGTTGTTTTTTTTAATTCAATGCAAAGACTTGTGTCTTCATGACCTGTATGTAGACAAACAAATATAATGAATGTACTGTTTAGGCAACATACAACATTTTGTCATGATAAGTGCAGTCTGTCAGCATGTAGAGAAACACCACCACTGGCAATGGAATAATCAGCTTTCCCTGGAAATTTATGCAGGGTGTCATCAATTTATATTGTTTGATGCTTAGTGTTTGTATGCCAACATTTTCTCCAGTTTGGACTGGCAGATGGTGCATGTTATTCCCTCCATTTTCATCACTTCAACTCTGAATAATTGGGCAGACTTGTATTTGTGGGCACCCAAGTGGCAGTTCCCTTTGCATTATGTTCATCATTTCCAATACAACCAAATTATCCCCAGATTAATTCATATCAACACAGGAAGGGCAATTGCTGCAATAACAAATGTTTGATGATGCTCACTGGAAATATAAATGTACTAACTTTGAGTGATTTCAAAATGTATATGATAATATGTATTTTAGAAAGAGAGTCACAGCTTTAATTCACATTGAACAATATTAAACTATTCAATACTCAGTCAGTGTTTTACACCATTTCTCCAGCTTCTTTGCTATTGAAGAAAATGACAGACAGTATGTGACATTGGAGCTACCACTTTAAATAATTTGGATAGTGATATGGCTTTATATCCTAAAGACAAAGTCACACAGGATGATTTTGAATACAGTCTTAAGCCTAACTGGACCATTTCTGTACTCTGGGTTTGTACACAACTTGACACTTTGGTCCTCCCATTGACTCCAGAGCAGTCATGCAGAGCCCAGTAAGATTTAATTAACTTGGGCCAGTATGTGGTCTGAAATAGTGCAAGAATTTCCACCACTGAAATCTGAGATCATAAACACAAAGGCCATTACTTTAACATAGGTAAATCTCAGTAGAGATGTCTCCTACTTCATTCTTCAAAAATGTATGTCCTATCTCAAGGAACTCAGCAATCTGCCTGGATCAGTATACATCAGTAAAATTATAAATAAAGTGAAAGAGGGCACAGACTTTTTGTCAGTGTTATTCTTGTCAATATTTTAAACTATTTAGTTTCCCAACAATGGGCAAGAAACCAGAGAGCACATATATTATAACCGATTTTATAGGTATCTGCTCAGGATGGATCTAGGAGCGTGTGACAGAAATTGATCTTAGAGTGGGTGTATTTATTGAACACTCCAGCACCACTCACCACATCAAAATTGTATTGACTGATCAATGACCAAAAGTAAAAGAAGTCAATTTGATCTACCACTGGGATCAGACGGCAGAAATGTTAAATGTAAAAGTTGATAAAAAGTCATGAAATTAAAAATCAATGGGGTTAAAAATGCCCTTGATAATTAGGAACGCTTTATTTGTTTTTCAACATTTTCACATAAAAGTTGTTGATTTGTCACTGATTCAGACATGAATGACTGCTGTGTCCCCCAAGAGACTCTGCAGGTACAGTATTTTTGTTGGAGTCCCTTCTAATACCTTTGGGTGTGAAGATAAAGGAGTTTTCCATTAGAAAATGTCAGCCTAGAGCAGAAAAAGAAGTTGGCACCATGCAGCCAGCAGTAAACAACCATGTCAATACTCCCCACTGTATCAGTCAATGGATAGATAAATAGATGGTGCAAATCAAATTATTTCATCATTACGTGAAACTAATACCAAAAGAAATATATCAGACAAGATCAATATCAGATAAAGGAGGAAACAAAAAAAAATATTAAAGCTTTTATAAAAAATTTAAAAAAAAAAGTGCTTAGGTTAGTGGAACTGTTTAAAAGAGTAATGTTGATAGCATCAACATGTAAATCTGGCTCAAGAGTTGTAAAAACTGCATCAAAGAATGGGAAAAGTGTAAAAAATAAATACTTTTAAACCAGCAATCCCTTTTAATGTGTTTCAGTGTACAATTTTTTGTACAAGTACTAACAATATTTTATATAAATCACATAGATATTCAAAATCTGGCAGTCAGTAGACAGAAACAGAACGTTTCACCTAAATGCAATCTGAATAAATACAAGTCAGAAGTGGAATTTTAAAACCCTTACCAAGCACTGCTTCTACAGTATTGTCTGCCAACCAGAAAATGACAGAAAGTAAAATGGTTTCTTAAACCCTTTTGAATGAAGTCCTGATCCCAGTCTCTTCTAAAAGGTAACTATTTGGCCTTAGCGAACCGTCAAAAGGTTACAAAAGGCATTAAATACATACTGAATCAAAATTTACAGAGGCATAAATATATCTATTTTGAGTAATAGGCAGTCCTGTTACAAAATGAGCAACTGTTGTCACAGAGATTTCGGAATCTTAAAATGCTTTCCACAAATAGAATCATGAGACTTTGTTCCTTCAAACGATGTGTTGGTCATGTTTTGTTGTCATGTTGATTCAACTAGACACTATCCCATATGGAACTAACCTCCCATCTCCATCTCCTGCTTAAAAAACTAACAAACATTGTCCAGGACCAATGTAAAGTTTAAGACACTTGGTGACCAAATTAATAAAGGCTGGTAGTATAGCTGGTATGAAAAACAGCACAGCCTGTGCACTATAATATGTGCTTTTCTTTACCCTCCTAATGATTTATGGTTTGAACAGATTAATCTTTAAATTGCTTTTCATCAACAGCCCGTTTTTTATAAAAAAGTGTTCTCGTATGTAACATAATTTCAGAAGTTATTTAAGCATGTAGAAGTAACAATTCCTCCTTGCAATTCATATGGCTGACTCAAACTCGCAATCCATCAAATATCCATTAAGCTATATGAAAAATAGGTTGTCAGAACTCAGCTGAGGATATCATTTAGATCTTTGAGTCTTTTATAGAATGAGTAACAGAATTGCTGCCAATTTCCCTCTCACTGTATTCCACTGAGGCTTTTTCTGCGGTAGCATTAGAGCAGTACTCTGCTAAACATAGGCTGCTGAAGACTTCACAGGACTCAGGTTGGCCCACACAGTGACCTCCAGCCAGCTTCTGATGGAAATCTAACCAAGCATCATGCCCAATTTGAGATTCCAGAGTAAACAAACAGGAGTGCTCTTCAAAGGTACAGCCACTAACAGACAGAAGAGTGGGGTCTATCTGTTGCTCGATTCACTCAGTATGCCGTAAAAGAACAGGCCTGCTTTATAACATACACAACCTAAAAAAAAAAGTTAATATAATATGTGTTTTTGTGCAAGGTGCTGAAATGCTGTACATACTAAGCTGTTATCAGACTGCCAGATTTGGGTTTGTTTGGGGGTTTGGCAAGTTTAGTTGGCAGGTTCTGGGAGAGTCATTTCAGGTTTCAGGTGTTGTTCAAAAGTCTTTGTATTTTCTTACATGTTTTTATATAGCCTACCTGTGGAAAAAATTTAATAAACTGAATTGTGAAATATAATAAACAAGGACAGATGATACACACCTCTCTTTGTCTTTGGCTAATCAGTAACAGTATGAGTAGAAGGCAACACACACAACACTTGTATGGGATTATTTTTGTGCCTTTAATTCCAAGCAAAACTTCTCAAGAATCCAAAAAAAAATCACTAACTCAGGCAAAATAATTATCATCTCAAAGGTAAAAAAACTTGCGAACAAAACATTTGTGTAGTCATAAACTAATGGACTTTTATTTGTTTGATATTATGTCTTTTTGTTTACAGTTTCCTCTGCTTCTTTCTCAATGATTTAGACCATATACTGACCTACCTGTGACATTATCGTAGGTCTGCTCGGGTCCTGCAGGTCCCACAATGTTTCATTGTTCTACAGAGAGAAGACGTACATGATTCCCATGGCAAATTTGCTCAGTAACATACAGTAAGCCAACGTTACTTGGATTGGCTAGCATTTGTTATAGCTAGATAACGTTAGCAGTTAGCTAACACACACAGCTTTACTAGTAACTTAACACAACGAAACAGCAAACGGATCTTAACCATGCTAGCAACGTACATGACAGACAATATACTATATATGGTCAATACTTACACTTTATCAATCTTGTAGGAATCCGCTTTGTAGAGTGGTTTGTGTGTCCTCCAGAGTCTCTAACGTTAGCTGCACTGAAACGTCAGGGCAGGCAGGCACTGAGCTGTCACTCAAACATACTCCAAAAACTCATTAGCCAATGGGGACACACCCCTGTAAGACCCGCCCACGCGAGAGGTTTGTGCCAGAATTGCAAACAAAGAGTTTGGAAGCGCAAACGAGAAAGCTGGGAGCACAACCGCACACGTGATGGAGAAAGGGAAAGACTGATCATTGAGAAAGAAGCAGAGGGAACTGTAAACAAAAGGACATAATATCAAACAAATAAAAGTCCATTAGTTTACGACTACACAAATGTTTTGTTAGCAAGTTTTAGGTTTTACCTTTGAGATGAAATTGTTTTTGCTTGAGTTAGTGATTTTTGTTTGATATTTGAGAAGTTTTGCTTGGAATTAAAGGCACAAAAAAAAATAAAAAAATAAAAAAAAATATATATATATATATATATATATATATATATATATATATATATATATATATATATATATATATATATATACACATACATATACATACCTCTTTTTTGATGAAGCTGGGTTGCATTGAATAATTGCACAATTCTGCTTGGCTGAGACAGGGCCCCTGGATATTATTATAAGTTCATGCAATGTTAATTGGCAACACCAGGTTTGAGTATTAATCTTTATGTTTTAAATTCACCTCTCTTTAAAAGGATCTCCTCTGTACTCACCTGTCCTCTAAATCGCTCCATTCAGTCAAGCAGGTGAGCTTAATATCCTGCCCTGTCAATAGCCACTGAGAGGAGGCAGACTTTATGTTCCTTGGTTCTCATGACAGGCACTCTAAAATGCTGGCCTGAGGGCAGGAGCTCAAACTCATTCTGCGAGGGCTGGTCAGGACAGTCTTGAAAGGTATTGGCTTTCTTCAGTGCTGGCCTGTTAGACTGTAATAATGAGAGCTAGACAGGAATTACCCAAATGATCTTATTTGTCATTTTTACTCCTAAGCTTTTCTCACTAAACAAGTAAAGTTTTCCACACCAGGCTACAATACACACTGTAAAAACAGACTTAAGTAAAGCAAAAGTTCTGTACAACAGTCACTGTAGTACAAAGCTTTGCAGCTTTAACACTTAAGATATTCCATCTCCTACGGACAGTCACTCAATAGTGGTTTAGTTGTGACACAATAGCAATCATTTAACCATAACCAAGTAGTTTCAGTTACCTAAACATAATCATACCTGAACCACAGGGTGGCAGATCAGAAAACACTCATGAGTCATGCTGTTATGGATCGCTGACAAATGATCTGTTTTGTTGTTTGTATAAGGACTTCTTGTCCTGATTTTGTTGAAGTGCTCAGCAGTGCTTCCAAAGTCCCACATTTTCTTACAGCTCACTGGCGATGATTTGAAATTGTGAACTGTGCTGAAACAATGAAACTTCAACAGTGATAAGTCAGCAACAGATACCTGTGATATTTTACTATAGTTTTCTCATTATCAACAAATGTCACGAAAAGACCAAAACAAACAATGAATTGATCCTACCTAACAAGTATTTTATGTGTAACCTTTGTACCATAGATTTCCATTGTTATTGTTGCACTGGCTGATACATTTCTTCTTTATGATGAACCTTGGCACTGAAGTTTATTTTGATTTGATCCCACATACACCATCCTGCTGCTGTAAATACACTAGTGCAACAAATCCATAGCTGAAAATACTCACCAACAAAAACATTATTAAAGGCCTTAACACACCAGGGATCCATCCATCCATCTTCGTCCGCTTATCCGGTGTCGGGTCGCGGGGGGAGCAGCTGCACCAGGGATGAAACCAAAAAAATTAAACATAAATCCGGAACATTCGTTGACAATTTTTGATGTTCAAACCTTTCACCCAAAGACTGACACAAATAGTCATGATCTGTGCATTCCTCTGAAAATTAAAGGTTTGTACACAATCGTCACACAATTATCGAAGTATAGAAATATATCTGTGAGTATATACAACAGAAATAATTGATCAGGTTTCATAGTATACTCTAACTTTCACAATGACTACATGTAATTTCTGACACATATAATTTCCATAGCATAACAATAGCTAATGCACTTGGAAATGAGTGTTTCTCCATAGGTTACCTTGACAACGAAGAATGTTTACCCCTCTTTTAAAGGCTACTCACCATCACAAGCAAGTTTAACTGCTATACTTCCCCAGATATTCTCTTTATCTTTGTCAAAAAGGGTACTATTTTGCGTGACCAAATGAATCAATTGATCAATATCGATATATGTGTTTGACGGTATGAACAGAATTATCATATTCCTGTGCAATTGCAATTGCAGAGATGTAGAATATTTCCAGCCTTTTTCTTTAATACTTACTTAAACTTTGATAAATTGAAATTAATATTAATCTATTTTTTGTTTCTTCATCTGTGTTAATCACTTTTTTTTTTTAATTCAATTTTAAATGAAAAAAATCTCTAGGTTAGTCCCACGTTCATACGATTATATTAACTAAATAATTTTTCAAATGTCAACAGAAGCTGTTTTGGAAGTTATTTTGGCAGTTTATATGCAATGCAGTCACTTTGCACTTACAATGGTTCGGGCCTTCGCTTAAACCAGCAGAGATGGTGGAAGTTGTGCTTTTTGCCAGTGTAGTCATCAGGCTTTGCTGTCCTTTTGCAGAGAGCAGCTCCCGTAGGGGTAAATAGGCTTTTCCTGATTGGTCCACATACCTGCAAATGTCAGTGCACAGAAATGGAAGTCTTATTGATATCCCTGTTGTCTGCCCTTGCCACTTAACCAGTGCTAACCCCTCAAACAAGACTTGGCAAAATTTTAATTACTTTTTTGAGAGACAAGATAGAGTCAAATGAAAATATCAAACACATTATTTTCCACACCTGACATCTCCCAGTCTGACACGATCTATAGAACTATTCCTCTGTACGATCATATTAATTTCCCACTATTTTTATGAAACTGTGGCAGTTCGGTGAGCAATCTGTTTTGGGTATTGATTCATCCACAGCAGAAAAGGTCATGGTCCCTGTTTGTTTTTTTGGTTTGGTTGTTAATGTACCTATTTCCAAACAGATGATTTAATGTGATGTATGAAGTACTGTATGTACCTGATTTCATTACTTGCCATCAGATGTTTCTAAGTGATGCTTAACAATAAAGCAAAGGATTTGATTGCTTTTGGTGCCTTATCGAATTCATGTTTGACAGAAAGGACTAAGTTAAGCACTGAGATATGTAATTAAAAAGTAATAACAAGCATGATACGTAGTCATGATTTATGCATTCATTGACATGCTTTCACAATTTATAAAATACAAATGCAAATAAATAAATAAATCTGAAGTGTTGTCGCTGTCTGTCTAACTGGAGTCATTAGCATGTATGCAAGTCAATGATTTGTTTTATGTATAAGCTATTTGTAGGCATAGCACACTAAAATTTAATTTCCACTTGATGTCACACATCCTCTTACAAACACCAGAGTTGCTCTAGAGATGTCTTTCTTACACTGTGTGTGTGTGTGTGTGTGTGTGTGTGTGTGTGTGTGTGTGTGTCTGTGTGTGTGTGTGTGTGTGTGTGTGTCTCTGTGTGTTTGTTTGTTTGTTCATATGAAGGTATGGCAGGTTCCTTTTGTGTTTGTGATTATTGGCAGTCAACACATTTGGAGAAGGGACCCTTTCTTTGTTCTCCTAGTTAGACCCATGTCATAGACACATGATGGAGCAAAGCACCCTGAGGGTTTTGAACTGCGTTTTGTTAATGCTCAGAGATGATGTGAACATATTGACGTGTGTGCGTAAATAGAAGAAGTAAAATGTCTGTGTGAGTGTTTATTATCTCTGAGCTGACATGTGTCCTCTGTGTTGTGACAGATGCTATGTTACTGGTGGCAGCCAGACTGGAGGGACCCTTCAACATTGAAGCCGTTATAGAGCCAGTTGACATCAAGATCTCTGAGGCCATCATGACCATGCAGAGCAACAGCGTGCACGTGTCAGCCAAGGTACTGTCTTCTGAATGAGCTTTGTTCGCCATGCTATGATGTGTTTTGCTCTAAAAATAATTTATCTTTACATTGAAAACATTGTATACATTAACTAATTTATACTTAATTTTATTTTTTGTATGGTCGTATTTTATAAATAAGTGCAAAACAGATAACATAGAAATGTACAAACAATTGACAGGACAATTACAATGAGACAATACAAAATGTGAATAGAAAAAGAAAGGGAAGGAAAACAAACAGGTAATGTAACAGTAAACAGTGAGCATAATAAGTGGGTTTTTGAGTCTACTTCAATTTAGTAAATTCTAATTATTGCAAATTTATTTATCCATCTTAATTCTCATGGTGTGGGTGAAAATTCCCCTTAGATCATTGGGCCTGACCCTTTGCTGTTTGAGCACCAGACTGTACTACTCTATGCCCATTGAGATCAGACTACATCTTAAGCATATTTTAAAGCTTTCTTTTATATTAAAACATTTATAAATATTTGTTGGGTTTTATCATCACTCCTTGACCATTTTATTTTACTTTTTTATTTTAACTTTTATTTAATGATATATCACAAACTATGTCATAGCCTGAGACAGGGTGGATTTACTTTTTCGATATTTAACAAAAAATGTGATCTAGCCGTAACATTAATCAAAGTGGAGTCCAAACCTAACCACACCTGGGATGCAGGACAGGGATACTGGTCTTTTAGTCATTTAGTGGTATATAAAGGTGATTTTAGGAGACTGTTTAACATGTAAGAGAAGAAACTAATTTCCTCTTTAGACTTCAAATTGCTAATCAGTCTTTGGAAGAGTTTTGAATTTCAAGCAGCACATTCAGGATATTATCACACACAGAATAGTATGTCATTGTCTTTTTTGTCAAAAGGCAGGTTTTTCAGTTCAACTTTTTATTCAGACCCTTTGGTGTAGTCTGGCCTATCTTCATGCCAGTGTTACAAAAGTCAGTGGGAATTAAATGTCACATTCTTTTTCATATCAAGAGGGCTGCAATTTACAACTTTACCCGTTGTCTATGCACTTGACGCCTCTTCCCTACAAGGTTGTACTTGGCAGACAGATTGCTTTGAGATTACAGTCTTTCCCCCACAGTCACATTTTAACCATATGTACTTTCATTCTGCTGCACAGACCTGTTGAAAATCAGTTTGCTTGTGTCATGTAAAGGATCACAGAATTGTAATCATTGTGAAGAATTGATAAATATTAGGGAAAAGACAGCCTCTTGTCCTGACAGCCATGCAGCACATTAGAGTGCTCCATCACATACTGAGCCAGGGGTCGGCAAACAGGCCAGAGAGGAATGCTAATGAGCTGTGCGGTTTGGTGGTGTGTTGTTTGGGCTGTTAGAGCCTGTAGAGACCAAGCCATCTGAAAACATCTATTCTCACAATGAACCTCTATGAACTACACATTGATTAGTGTAAGGTTCCCATAATATTAATATAACTTCTATTTCTGTCTGTCAACAACACTTGAGTTTATATTTTAGGAGAGTTAAATCACTTTCTCTGTGTAAAAGCAGTGTTTGTCCAAGAGTAGAGTGTTAAAGAAAATTAAGACATTCTATGTTTTCCAAAGCCAAAATTGTCATGGTTGCAAATCAGAATACCATTGGTCTATGAAATATAATAAGATATGTTATTGGCCACATTAAAAGCAAATACTAACTGATAGTGTTCAGGTTTATACACTAACTCAAAGCTCATTTGCATATATCTTTGTGATAAATTGGTTGCAGTCTGAGCTAAAAAAGATTTTGACCTAGAAATCTTCGTAAAATATATGAGATTTTTATTTCATTTTGAAGCCACTATGTTGTACTGTAACAATAGCTTTCAATTGTATGTGAGTAACAGTATATCAAAGGTTAATTATGTTCTTTTTTTTGCCAGCAATATGGTACTTCCTGTAAAAGGAGAGTTGGGCACTGATAGACAGCATTGGTTCCAGGCTGGCTCTATATAGTTTTCTATCTCAAATCACAGACCAGAAATTGTGCTGTGAGCAAATTGACAAAAGCTTTTGAAGGGAAAAATGTCAGTGGTGTAAGCAAACTACAACTTTTGTGGGATCAAATTGGATGTGTATTCTACAAAGAAATAGACTTATCCTTGGCTCAGTGTAGAGTCCATGCGGCTTCGGACTGCAGATAACCTTGTTTCTATTCAGTACTATTAAGCACTGCAATGAGAAGCTCACATCTCACAATAATTAAGAAATATTGTGTTAATGTTGCAACATCAGACAATTTCCTAAAGATGCTGTAAATACAAAACACCAGTCTGTATCCTCTTTCAATTTTCTCTTGTGTTTGCCCCCTCTTTGTGGTAATTGTATCTTCCTCTGTTCATTCTATGTTTATTTTAGGTTTTTCAAGGGTGTGGCCAGCCAACGCCATCAGGAATAGGCAGGTCTGCGCGTGGCATCTCAGATGTGTTCAGTGCTCGCTTCAGACCCTACACCCCTGAAGAGAGGCCAACTACCGCAGCTGGAACAAGCCTGGAAAGACTGGTATTTACAGACACGAGATAAGAAGACCAATATTGTAAACTGTGATTGGAAGGTTAATGAAGAAATAAATGAATGGTTAAATGAAATAGAAAAAATAGGGTTAACACTTTACTTGAAGGGGTGTGCATAAGATTGAGATGACACATGTCATGAACAAGTAGGAGTCTTTATAAATGTTTAAGACTAGTCTAGTATAGTATAAGTGTCATTCGGAAAATGATGACACTGTTTGCATTGTTTGAGATGTTTGTGTTATGACAACTTGACATTGTCAGAGACAATCTCTTTGTTATGACAACTTGACATTAAGCCAGACAACATAACCTGGTTTATATATGTCAAAGCAGGCCTAATTATCAAACTTAAGGAAACTATTTAGGTTTATGTGTTGACATCACATTAAACTGTCATAAGTGGTTGGTTTTGACTTTGTCTGTCATGAGACCATTATAATTGTCTCGTGAATATTTTCCTTCACCTCAAGTAAAGTGAAACAATTTGGACTTGGTCATTAAGAGGTCATTCAATGTTATAAGGCCAGTTTGATGACAGTTAATACAGTACGGAGGTGATTTACTGAGTTTAGGACAGATAGCGTTAGCTTTAGGCTACTTGTTGCTTAAGTAACAGCTAGCCGTTAGCTAGTTACCTCTGTTAGACTCAGGCCCGGGAGCCAGTAGCAAAACCCGGAAAGAAAACCATCTCTGTATTCCCTGTCGTCAAACTGGCCTCCTCTGTAAGTCTCAGAGGCTGTGTTTGGTCCCATCCGGCCGTGTTCACTGAAAGCTCTGTTAACCGTTTTCCATTTCCTAGGATGGCGAAGGCATGACCCACCCTACTCTGCCTTTGATTGGCTAGTACTTGCCTTCATTTGTTGGTTTGGTTAGAATTAGGCAGGAGTAGTGAGATTGGTTAGGGTTAGGGTAAGAATACCAGGGTAAGCCAATCAGAGGAAGAGTAAGGCAGAGTAGGGCGGGACATGCCTTCGCCATTTCAGAAAACTCAAATTCGCTGCCGGGACTGGGAGCTCCCTGTGTCGATAGCCGGATTTGGGACTCGGAGCTCCCAGTGTGGACAAACAGATTTCTCGAAGTCGCCATACCAGGACCAAACACAGCCTCCTAAAATAACTCTATAATCGTTGGGCTTTCATTTTGAAGCCTAATTAAGTCTGAAGCAGCCAATTCATGATGGTTTTATTGAAGACATCTATATTCTACCACAAAATGATGCTGAACGCTCTTCCTTCCTCACTCTGTTTTTTACAAGCTCAACTATCCAGAAGTGTGTTAACAAATGTCAAAGTACATCTCAAAAATTGTTAACACACAGACCAGAAAAACAAATAGAGGCCCTTAAAGATTCAAAGAAAAGTCATTATAAATCCATGTTCATGTAGTCCATGTAGACCCCAGGTTCTGTGTGAATTACACAAAGCTGTGATTAGAGTAAAAATACTTCAGTTTCTTACACTCTCAGTGCCAGAGGTTGCAGAAAGAACATGCTTTGCACTAACCTACTCTGACATATTGTTTTGAATATATTCCTCAGTGTGTATTGCTGCAGGAAAAGAGCCATTAGAACCGATTACAAAATGTACTTAATCACAAAAAGTGTGACCTGGGCCCTATCCCAGAATGTATACTGCTTCCAGAATCAGTGTTGAGGAAGCTAAAACAGATTCAACATCCACCCACCAAAGTTCAGGATGATGACAAATCCAAAGACATTAATTGAGGCTATAAAAGATCCATTCAAGTTGACAAGGTGTTAAATCAGGCCCTACAACCCACAACTCTGATCTCTGTAGCCTACAGCTGTGCATCTTTTCCTGCTTTGCTACAACATGTATGCTGCTGTGATGTCTCTAGGTGCTCACAAGGGCCTAATAAATATCACATTTTAAATGCATCATAATGTAATTGTAAAAGGAGTAAAATATTCCTTGGACATTTTTTTCCCATGTCAATCTGCATTATTGTCATACATTTGAATGTCAAAAGGTGGACTGATAATTAAAGCAGTATGATACAGTGTTAGTCCTTCTAATAATAACACAACATAGTGTCTAGAAAACCCTTAATCGATTTTTATCTTTAACAAATGTGTTATGTTGTACAAGATTAGTGTAAATTGAATGAATTAAACTGAAAGACATTTCAGTGGAATAATTACTACATGTAAGGCCATGGATTGGATATTATTAAACCATATTTTTATGTCACTAATTTGTACTTTGACCAACCAATTTAATAAATGATTCTTTATGTAATCCTCTGTTCAATTGGCAAATCCATTTAATATTATGTCCTTTTAAATAAAAGGCACAGTTGATAATCTTCTGCTGTACAAATTGTTTGATAGGATTAAAATGGAAAATATGCAGGAGCAGAGAAGCAGATTAAAGGCTGCAGAGTGTAATGTGTCATCCATACATACTAAATTATAGTTGTAATTGTAAAAAATAAACATGTTAAGTGAACTACAATAATTGTGTGAATTACCAGGGGTCTCATTTATAAAACTGTGCGTAGGATCCTTACTATAAGTGTGTACTTTTTTTTGGCATACGCCATTTTGGGCCTTTGGGCGTACGCCAAAAAAAAGTCTGATTTATAAAACCGTGTGTACGCACACCTGTAAGCAATGTTCCCTTTATAAATCACAGATTACCCCCAAGTGTGCGTACGTGAATCAGCCTCTTATGCCGCCCTGTACACGCCCATTTTTAAACCATAAATAGTCAATGCAAAGCACCTTGTGAATGCTGATCAGCATATTAATGACACTGGCAGTTGTTACACCGAATGATGATGATGACTGGTGGAGAAAAAGCAAAAAACTTCTCAGACGTTCAGGAATTGCTGCAAATTGAATTATAATTTTGGCCTGTTCTTGCACAGTGTAGGGAAACCTGATCTATAACTACATGTATTAATAATACGTCCAAAACGGCAGGCATTACGGCACTCTGGGACAGCTTCGATATACCAGACATATATAATAAGATTTAACAGAAATATATTACATCCAAACAAGCCTTAGTGATAAAGTTGAAGATTATATATAATATTTATTAAAAAAAACACTTAGCTGTCTGACATTTCCCTCTGGAAACAGCCAGTTTTCCCCAGAGTGGCGAAGACCTGTATTTGGACCGGGATGGCACGGTTCTGGCACGTTGCCCTCTCTACTGGACCCAATTCAGAACATAGATCCAAGAGCTCAGCTTTAGGGAATCTAAATCGGCATATTAGCCAGTCATCGTCATAGTCCCTGAAGTCTCTTTTTCTCCTGATTCTTCCATTAGCATAGTCCTCCTGCAGGGCCAGCAGTGCCATCATGCAGCATTACGCACAGGTTCACCGCAGTATTTAGGGTATTTGATGCTATCCTGTATTCCAGTCGGGCTATCCCCTCCTCCTGTGCTCCGTAGCAGACAATGTGATGGCGAGACAGCACCGATTAAACATTAAGAACAAATTTTTATTTAAGATTTGAGTTGGAGGTGTTTATGGAACAATTATCACTCAGTACAAGCGCAAATAACAATGCTGGATTTAATCTTCATGGTAACGTGGATGATATGGAGTGAAAAAATGTGCGTGAGGCATCAATACTTGAAAATATTACGAGTAATTGTTATTCCCACATTTACTTTCTGCAGTCTGACTTCAGTTCACCACCTCACCATCTGTGTCGCCAATTCCTATTTTGTCTCCAAAATGTGCGTACGCATGGGTCAGAGTTTGCGTGGAGAACCGCACATTCTCCCGTCAAGTTTGTTTTTTATAAATCACAACCTTTGCGTGGGAAGTGGTGTACCGTTTTGTGCGTATGCCACATTTATAAATGAGACCCCTGATCCTTTTAAAATATTGTTGTTGAATTCAGCAGATTATTACATACAGGGCTTGTTGAAAAAAAACTACTGTTATAAGACTAATTCCCCTTGTAGCGCTGATGTCTGTATGTAGGTCCTGATCTTTGCACTGATCAGATTTGATGGCCGCAGATTTTTAAAATGATTTCACAGTGGAAAATGTATCAGGAATAAAATGGTTTGAGGTACTACATTTCATAGTGAGAGGAGGCTGGTGGATGGAATATTCAGCTGCACCATCTATCATTTAACTTTTTACTTCACTAACTAATAGACATTCTTTTGCTCCGATTCTTTCTCTCAGTCTCTCCATTTTTCCGATGTCCAATTAAATCTCTTTCGTCTTCATTTCTCTGCTGCTCCCAGAGGGTTGTGTGGAGGACAATGCAACACAGTGTAAGCCTACCATTCATCCTCTTACTTTCACCAAGTGATCTGTCTTGTGGTGTTTTAATCAAACTGCCTATTGAGCTTGGCTTCTTTACATTATTCAAAGTTGATATTGATTGCTTGTTTGTGACATGGATGTTTATTTACTTTGATTGAATGATTTTGGGTGTTTTATAGTCTAGGGAGGTCAATATTTATTATTTTTGTCCATTTCTTGTTTTGTCTAAAATAATCTATCTTTTGCAGCATCGTGGTTTAGTGGTTACGGCTGTTATTGCCTAACAGTGAGACGGTTGTTAGTTTGAATCTCTGACATTGTTACTACTGTTTGAATTTCACATTTTTCTTTAGGGTTCCCTCAGGGTTTTCCTACTATTAAAAGACATGTAACCCAGGTTGATTGGGCACTTCAAATAATTTGCCCATAGCTGTAACATGATATGCGTGTTAACCCTTGCCATGCGTGTTGATGACCTAGCAAAGATTGGTTTCCATACTTTTTTTCCAGTGCATGCTGGGATAAGCTTGTGCACCAGTTGTGATGTAGAGAAAGAAACAGAGTATGCTCTCTAGTCTTTGCTTGATTTTGTGCATGAATTTTTGTTGATTATCAATAACTAGTGTAGTGCCCGTTGAAAATGTGCCTGTTTGGAACGGGCCGATTGCTTGGCCTGTGGTATTGTTGCTTGTAGAATTCTTCAAAACCAAATTGTACCCCAAAATTACTTACAGAAGGACCCCAAACCACTTAATATGCAACTCCGCTGTATAGCCTACTACTGACTTACAGTGTAGGCTACTTCAGCATCAGAGGAAGACATTGTACTACTCTTTTTACCTGACAGAGAACGCTGCAGATTCAGAATGTAATCACAAATAAAGCTGCAAGCAGCGCTGGACGGGCCCTCGCGCCTCTGCGCGCATCAGGGTTACTGGCAGACGCCGCTCCTTGCGACCGTGCATTTGCGCGGCACTCAGACACTGCAAATTGTCACCAATGAAAAGGGAACTCCCTGCTGAGTTCAGTGATACCTCACACAAGACTCTACGTCATACAGTTCATTAGCTGTGAAAGGGGGCGTGGCTAAAGCATAGGGGGTGGGCCAAGCCATGACCAATGAAAACGGAACTCTCTGTTGAGTTCAATGATACCTCACACAATAGTCTACATCAAACGGGTCATCAGTTATAAAAGGGGGCGTGGTTAAAGCATAGGGGGTGGGTCAAACCATCTCCAACTAAAAAGGAACTTTCTGCTGAGTTCAGTGATACCTCACAAAAGACTCTACCTTAGATGGGTCAGTATTTATGAAAGGGGCATGGCTTAAGCATAGGGGGCAGGCCAAACCATGACCAATGAAGAAGGAACTCTCTGCTGAGTTCAATGAGACCTCACACAAGACTCTACTTTAAACGGTTCAAATGTTATGAAATGGGGTGTGGCCGAAGTAAGTGGGCGTGGTTAAAGTATAGGGGGCGGCTCAGCATCATGTAGACCACACATTCTAAGTTTCATGTAAATCGGATGATGTTTGTCATATAAGGCTGATTTCCTGTTGCCAGCAGGGGGCGCTATGACCAAAAGTCAATATTGGCCTTTATATGTCCTCAGGCCTGGACTCTTGTTGATTGTGGGAAATTTCAAGCAGATATGACAATGTACACTGTAGTTACAGCCACTTTCTCGTTCATCGCTAAACACTCAAAATGGCCGCCACACCCACACCGTTTGATGAAAAGTTTTTCTTTTAATAACTTTTTATCTGTAAGGTGTTGAGATGGTACAGACCAAATTTTTAAGTCCATCGGATGAAATCTCTAGGAGGAGTTCGTTAAAGTATAGCACCTTGACTTTTAGGCCTACTTCCTGTTGCCACTAGGGGGCGCTATGAGTTTGAGTCAATTTTGTCCAGTAAATGTCCTCAGAGTTAGAGTCTTATGAATCATGAAAAGTTTCGAGCCAATTGGACAATGTACACTTGAGTTACACCCACTTCCTGTTTCGATGGCGAAACGCACAAAATGGCCGCCACGGCCATGCCCTATGATGAAAAGTTTTTCTTTTAACAACTTTTCATCTTTAAGGTCTTAGATGGCACAGACCAAATTTGAAGTTGATCGGATGAGGAGTTCGTTAAAGTACGACATGTGGAAATGGCCAAAATCGCACTAATTTCGAACTTTCAATTAAAAATGGCGGACTTCCTGTTGGGTTTAGGGTATGGCTCCAATGAGTTTTTTTGTACGTCGTGACATGCTACATATGTCTACCAAGTTTCGTGAGTCTACATTAAACATACTGAAGGGAATCATTTTTTTTTTATTTTTTAGGGGGCGCTAGCGGGCCATTTCTGTGCGCCTATTCCCGAAACCCTTAAAATACGTAAGTTTTCACCAGGCTTGATGCGACCGCCAATTTTGGTGAGTTTTTGAATATGTTAAGCCCCTCAAAAAGGCAATTAATTTCCCGGGAAAAAAAAGAATAATAATTCCTTCAGTTTCAATAGGGCCTTCGCCGCTGTCGGCGCTCATGCCCTAAATATCACAATGAAAATGTGGAGTAATCAGACAGCCTCATGGACTCATGGCAGTGTGCTACCCAACTGGCCCGTTATGAGAGCTAATCAGCACCTATCTGCGTTCATCACCCACCAGAACCGGACCATGTGTGTGCACCCGCAGAGAGAGAGAGAGAGAGAGATATATTGTGTCGTATGATCGTTAATGAACGTAACACTTCAGCAGAGGACGTGTTCATTTCCATACAGGTTTAGTGGCTTGACGGTTAACGGTGAAGTAGGGGATTTGATTTGCGGGGGTATTTTGGCGACGGTAATGTTATTAATGTTGTAAGTTAGCAGTAGACTTAATTAACCCGACCCAGGGTGAGTCTGATGAAAACTGATGTGTCTGCCTGGTTTAACTCTGAGATTTTCTCACATTGCACAGCGCTCTGAAGGAATAATCTCAGAGATTACGTTATGTTCTGCCAGCTCACAGCAATTTAATACAATAGTAGGAAAAGAGTCCCCCCGCTGTTCTAAAGCGTTCTGCATGTGGCGTCTGCGTGTGATGTGCAGGTTACCTTCCCCCCCAAACACGGACACACATATATGATACGTCTCGCTTTGTAGATAGATAGCCTGCATCACGCTCTGTCTGTCACTTGTTCTGTAGCTGGTTGTACTTTGTATGTGTGGGATTCTGAAACGTCCTTAAATTTGGGAATTGTCGTTTGTTTATTCAAAGTCAAAGACTAAGACAGAGTAGTGCAACTTTGCACATTTTTGTGGGTCAGAGGTGTATGTCACATTTTAGCTGCCAAAGCTCCGCTGCTCTCTGTCTCTGGTCCACAGTGTGAGAGGAGAAGTGGCCAGCGGCTAGAGCGGCAAAAGCCAATGTGTGCTTCTTTTACCTATATATTTAACGATATATTTTGCATTTCTAATTCAAACAACGTCAAACTTGCAAATGGGCACTGCACTTACTTGTGCCCGTAGCAAGACACCTGTCAAGTTTGAAATCCATCGGACTAACGGTTCGAGAGATATGCACATAACACAGACAGACAGACAGACAGACGTTCCTGCAATTTATAGATAGATAAGGAGGATCTGAAGGATTTTGTTGAGCAGGCTTTATGACTAGTTTAATCATATCTTTAATCATTTTAATCTTGAATTCTAATATGAAGGCCTTTTGCAGTACTCAGTTGATCTATCAAACAATATGCCAGCAGTCAGTTTCTTTTGACATAAGTGCGATATAAATTATTTAAGAATATAATAACAACAACAATACTAGTAGTAGTTTCTATAGTCAGTCAAACAGCATATCCAATATACAATCTAGTACACATGACTGAAAAGGTACAGGCAGAAGCATAAAGCTTATATATGCCTATCCTACATTCTTATCATTTATTGTACCCTCCAGAAAGAATAAAAATAAAAAGCATTCACAGCTTTACAAACCATTCTTTTGAAAACCAAAAGTGAGTTACACATTTCTATCAAATCTATTTTACAAGTAGTGTTTAAGAGTAAGCTATACCTTTTATCCCATACTTAATTCTACTCAATAATCTATAATTGGCTGTGATCTATACTATGAAAAGCCTTCTCTAGGTCAATCAATATAAATACCAATAGAACACTCATCATATTCAACTGCCTTTATCATTTCTTCTACCACCTCCATTACTGCAGTAGTTCTATTTTTCCTAATTCCATACTGGTGCTCACTCAATAATTCATATTTACTAATGACAAGATCTAATTGTGTCACAAATATCTTTTTTATTTTTTTTATAAGAAGGGATACAATACATTGTCAACATCTTCCCTGAACAAAGAACAAGATACTTGTCACTGCCTGTTGTGTATCTTCAAGGTCAACATTTGTTTTGTTACATACACAACTACACATGTACAACTGGTAGTAACATGCTTGGTACAGTAGCATGATGATACTATGACTGTACAGGAGACATATTGTGATTATACATGTATTTATTAAATCACAGGGCAACATTTCTGTGTTACACTCACGGTCTGCATGTCATTAGGGTCTGGTTTGCTAAGGCAGCAGATCATTACACAATCAGTGACACTTTTGCACACATTCTGTGAGTGAAGGAAAGGTCAAAAGGTTCAGTTCAATGGCGGGATTGTCAGAGATCTGCTAGTTTTTATAAAAACATTTGCTTCAGGCACAGAAACAAGGTAAATATGAAATATGACTGTGATAGCCATGAGCCTTGAGGTTTATGATGACTGTAAAGCTCTCAGTCATCATTACTCCTTATATATTTACTCAAGTGTTTTCCTCTCAAATCAATTTGCAGCATGTTTCAATCTTGGTCTGTTTGCGGGTGATTTGTGCTAATGTATCTCTAACATCCTAGTCATCTGAACCTCAGATCAGAACTGAATTAGATACAAGTGCTTATACACAGTCTAATCCTCTTCCTTTTCCAGCTCACTGCTAAATGATTTAAAGCTGGTGGGTTTATTATAAAGAGTCATGTAGCTGACTTATGTTAGATTTGTCTTTGCTTCATTGACAAAAATGTACGTTAAATAAATACAAATAGTAGTACAGGTTAAAACAACGAGGTATGGTATTATATGTGCTTTGTTTTATGATTGGCTGGGTATATTTTGCTTTGTCTGTGATTTTGAATGTAGGTAAGATTACTGGACTATTCCCCCATACAACTAAATCCTAATGAATCTGTATGATACTGTTTAATGTATATTAATGGTATGGCCCTACAGTGTTTACAGAGAAATCTGTCTTGCTGTGGTGCTGATTCATCACCGGGATTGAATGACCTTCTCCCTCTAATTCAAAGAAAAGCTTCTCTTAGAGTCAGAGAGGGCTGTTCTATAGCACTGACTTTGTGCATATATTGTATTGTTTTGTTGCGTACTAACTTGTTTAAAAAAGAATCATTAAATTAATGGCAGCCCACAGAAGCTGTGATGTTTAATTAAAAAAAAGGAAATTTTAATGTCAGCTACAAACCCACTGCTAAATCAGAAAATGTAACATTATTGCACTACGAACTAACTGTTACATTGTACAGTATTGTGGCTCAGCTCAGATTTTGGTAAATCTTTAGCCATGCTAGTGGCACAGCTCTAGGAATTGTATTGTCGAGTGGCCCAGCACTTTTGTTCAGACTGAAATTTCTCAACAACTTTTGGATGGATTTCCATGAAATGTTGTACAGACATTCATATTTCACATAGAATAAAGCCAACTGACTTTGGTGATCCCCTGACTTTTTCTTTAGCACCACTTCAAGGTTGACATTTGAAGCTTAAAGTAAGATGTCTTAACAGCAGTGTGAGCCACTGACTTTTCATCTAGTTCCATCTTTCCAGTTCCTTGGTTCATGACCAAATACCTAAAAAACTAATGACATTGCCCTTGGGTTCTGGAGAGAGAGTTGTGTATAAGATGAGGATGCTCTCTGTGTATTGGCGTTGCTCCACCGTTGGAGGGTCTGTCAATGTAAACACATCCAACATGCAAATGCACATTTGACGGCATCATCTAGATGTGCTGATCACCTCTGCGAGGAAAAAACATTTAGGGGCATTTTATCAGAATACAGCATAGAAAATCTGCTTAGACATATAGGAAATATAGGATAGAACGACACACAATATAAAACAAATTGTATATCCAAATACAATACACATTGTCTATAGGCTCAGTCTACCACTTTTTCAAAAAACAATTCCAGTGCTGGTTCCTTGGTATCAGAATTTTGGATAGTCATCATGGAAACATTAATTGGTCATGTGACATGAGCTGGGAAAATTTTCAGAACAGGCAGCCAAGTGACTGTACTCTGATCCAATGGAAATCACAATTGTCAGATTAACAGCACTCAAGCCTAACCATGGATTTCCACAGGATGCGGAACGTCTGCAGACCGGCTCTGCTGCGGAACGGCTGCGTGCTCCACCATCCATCAATACCCACCAGGTCCGGATTTGTTGCGTAACGGCTGCGGCCAGCCGACCACGAGATCTCGCGAATTCATGTATGTTCGCGCGATATAACAGGATGTAGTTTCTATAAACAGAACCACAAAACCAACAACAGTTTGTTTCCATCCAGAGGAGTAGAGGGGAAACAACTCTGTGCTGTGTTTTCAAGGTGTAGTGCAGGGAAATATGACCTGCCGTGAGCACGGTGTATTTTATTTTGAAAAGTAACTGGATGTTTTATTTTGTTTCTGTGCTCGACTTCCTGTCCCGCACAGTCTGAATTGTGCTGAATTGCTGCGGAGCTCTCCGTCGTCCGTCAAAAATAGAAGCTCTGCGTATCTGCTCCGGAGGGCTGCGGACTGACAGAGTTGGGACAGAGTAGGGATGCAGACGTTCTGCAGTCAGTGGAAATACACACATTGACAAATTGAATGGAAACCTAATGACTCCATCGAGGTTCCAGAGACGTTCCGCAGACGTTCCGCATCCAGTGGAAATTGCCAGTAGTGGACATGGTGGAACTAATTGTAATACCTCCTAATGCACACATTTTATTTTTTTATATTATATTTATGTTTGTATTTTCATAGCATAAGAGCTCTTGATGACAAATCATATTTTTTCATGATTTGAATGATCTTCCATTATATGGCGTGAAGTTGGCATTACATTTCATCAGGTCTTAAATTGAAGAATCGTCGGGGTACCCTGGTTTAGTTTACAGTATAGTATTGGAGCATATCATCTACCACGTCTTCTGCAGTCACATTTATATTCCGAGGGTGTTGAGAAGAAATCTGTTCCTTGGGTGTACATCAAAATTTCTTTTCTCCATTTATTTTGCAAATCATAGGCAGATGTCTGATGACACAAATCTGACATAAATTACTTTGTTCTCTGTCAGCTTCAACTAACTTTGCTGACAAGACATTACTGTGAATTTCTCCATTACACAAATGCTCGCAGAAAAAAACATGATGGATATCCTGAGGAGAATCCATTTGACCGATTTCTAAATATTTTGAGCCTCTCTAATGGGTTGTTTGTTGTTCAGCACTGTTGAAATGTGGATGCAGTTGGAAAGAAAGTAAATCAGTCATTAGCAGTGGCCAGGCCTTTCTCCACGCTCCATTTGACGTTGTTTTAGCAGAGCGCCAGGGCCAAGAAACAATCCGGCAACAACCATTTTTCCCAGGAAGTGTAAAATAAACGATCATTGTTTTCTTTCTTCAATCAATCAACGTAATCCAGTGTTGATGGGCACCACCTATGTATATTTTAGCGTGCATTAGTTATAGCAGCTACACTATACTGAGAGGACTAAAGGGGATTATGGCGATTACTGTGAATTTGAATGCATGGAAAGAAACCCAAAGCTGAACATCCCTCAGCTTCTGAATGGGAGTAGGAATCTCTATTCCCACAAGAAAGTTTCTTCCTGCCAGAGTAATCAGTCATTGAGAAATCACTCCGCCCAGTGCAGACACAACTGCCAATTATGACCGATAGTAACACGGCCAAATTGGTTGAATCCATGAGTCATGCAGTAAAATGGATCCAGTCACAGCTCTACTGACATGTACTGCAGATGAGTTCTCTTCAGATTTTCTCTTTAATAGCCACAACTTCTGTATAAATCAGCAGGTGGGAAAAGAACAAGTGTTAAGACCAGTAAATCGCCCTGGCATGCTAATTCAGTATACTGGGCATGCTGAGCTAATGTTTTTGCAGCAGTAACAACCACGGGGTGTGAGTCCTGTTTGGGTTTCTAGACTCTATATCACATTGTGCTGACAAAGATCAGTAATTATATACTGTGTGGTGTCATAAGTTGACTACATTTTTGAATAAAATGACTATGGCTGTTGGACAATGGAAAACTGCCACCTTAACAGTTGGTACTCATGATAACTGAGTAAGACAGGTTGTTTGTAACATTATACCTTCTACTAAATTAATTCCTAATCTATTGATGCTCTTTTTTTTTTTTTTTTTGCTCGATATGCTGTTCTTGTCTGCATAGTAACTGTGCTTTGTACTTTGATTGTTATTATTATAGATCAAGATGCCCACAACTGTTTCAGATAGGGATGTCAACTTGTAGGCTTTTGTTTGAGAGAAGTAAGAGCCAGAGATTGATGTAATGCCCCAGCTCTATAAACACAACCACACTGTAACAAATTGGATGGAAGTTTTCTGACTGTTAGGTGGTTCTGGTGGCCACAGAAGCGAGGAAAACTTGCTGTCAAGGCTTTGTTCATGCAATCTTCCAATAAAGAAATGGCTGTTCAGTGTAAATTCAATAAATAATTGAGCTGGGGAACCTACAGTCCTTCCAACACTTTGCTGGGCTATTTAAACAATTTTATTTGACACCTATTAAAGATTAGGTTAAAATAATGGGATGGTGTGAACTGGGTTGTCACAGTTTTCACCTCCATGGCTTAATAGAGGGCGATGAATCGGTCTGTCCAGAGGTGATTCTGTCTGTCAAAAGAGATGGAAATCTGACAGAGACTGATGTGTAATCAGCCGTGCTCGCCCAACCGAGGCGTGTCTGAATTAGAATGAATGTATGTGGACGGACACAACAGATCAATGTGGCCACCTTCTAACTTCTCAGTCTAAAGGCAGCTTCATCACTTTGATTATCATTTCATCCATGCCTTCCCCCGCTTGCTTCACTTCCTCAGAGTTCACATTAAACAGTCTTCTTTTTAGTACTTTCATGCTCTGCTATATTAAGACCAACTGATGCATTAAGCAGTAAAACGTTCCTCATGGTTATTGGGGATTTTAATGCTCCAATCTCTAACAAAGGCACATAATTGAGCTACAATATAGCTTGAAAGGAAAACCAACTTACAGTATTCTATGTCAGTGTGGCTCTTTCTGCTGAAAAAAAGAGACAGATACATTTATACAGATGTTTGGAAAATGTCCACAGTATGGATCATGCTGCAGGGAGATATGCTGGTATAAACCATGGTAATGTTTTGTTGTTTGGTACTTTTAATTTGCCTGTTTTTTTAGCAAGCTCTTCTAGGCTTTTGCTGCTCACTCTTCTGGAAACTTGTCTTTACAAATCTTACACTACAAGAGCGCTGCATGGTTTTATATCGACAAAATCAACAGTATTTGAAAGGTTCTGACTGAGATGGCACAACGACTTCCTATTAGATTTCCAATCTCACGTAATGAGTGTAAAGGACAGCCTTTCTCAATTAGATTCATACATGTGGACTTTAAAACTTCTAAAACCTGGCTGAGACAACTAAACCTGAAGTTGTAAAGTGTGCATCTCCCTGTGCAACATAGTTTACCATAACCGTGGCTACATAGACATGATAGAAACACATAACAGGTTGATTGTTAGCAGGCTTCTGCAGTTTGCACTTGGAATTTAAAGTAGAGGACAGTGCTGATTTGGTGTTTCCACATTTGTAATGATGAACAATAAACCTGGCAACAAAGGGAGAGGTGATGTGTGCAATTTTTGGAATTAATTTAGGCCACAAGGACAGCCAAACATCACACATCTTGCAGCATCTTATATACATGTGTAAATACTGTATGAATTAATTAAACATCCTGCTGCATGTAAATACTAACAGTGTGGCCAGTATGCATTGGGTTATTGTGCACTGCTATAGTATTTGTACAGTGTGTTGGCCTGGAGTCTAAATAATTAACAATCACTAGACTCTGTCATGTAGCAGTGGGTGAAAGTCCCTCATACAATCACCTACAGATAGGATCTAATCATCTCTGTTGCCATTATTCATAGCCCTCAAAAAAAAAACCTTAACCTGCAGGTACCAGCCTTTACCCACCCCTCTAGCATGCAGTCTTTGCACCAAATTATTTTTAATGTCAATGTAAATAAGAGTAAGTTCCCATCTCAAGCTAAATTTGGGCCCAAACTGGTCCACAGAACCTGGCTGCTTTACCCTTTGAGCAGCTTGCGAGTAGACGCTGCCAGGAAGCCACAGCATGGACTGGAATCTGCCTCAGCACCTGTCTCACTGCTCATCAGAAGGCTGTTTAGCTCACCACTGTTTGTGGCTGTGTGGCTAGCACGCCAGCCTAAAGGTAGAAGGTGTTTACCTTGCTTCAACACAGCAGAGCCTTTTAAACTAAACTCATCTATGTGGGTAGGCAGGCAAGCTGAAATAAAACCACAGTGTGTCCAAGGAAATCCTATTAAGTGCATTATTCAAAGCACTGAATCACAAAATGCAGGACCATTGTGTTCAAGGTAAGCTAACCCAATTGCTATGAGCATAACAAGGAACTGACCATTTTGTGATGCTTCCCTTTGGAGGTTTTCCTACTTTTGAGAATATGTCTTAACCACGCTTTATATAGTTTAAATCCCTCAGTGCTGAGAGACTGGTTCAGTCCATGATACCATTAAGTGGTTTCTGTTGGTGTCCATGTGACCCAGAAAGTGGAGGACGAGTGATCCTGCAGTCTATCCTTGCATATTTATGAAGATTACATAACTCTAAACTCTGGTTAGGATTGATCAGCCATTCCCTTTAGGCAGTGCAGCAGTATCTGTTCCATTTATTGTGCTGTGTCTGCTTTGGTCCATAAAGTTTGTGCCAAGATGACAGAAGCTTACTTTGCTCAATGTGTTTCAATACTGATGCTAGAATAGTGGTCTATGTGGTAGAAGTAACAGAGGATTTGTTTTTAATGCAATGTCTTTGTGTGATGTTTGGGCTGGACACTAGATAAACCAATTACAGCCAATTCATTTGTTTTTGTTCCTATAACTAGTCCAGGGTCAATCGATACAGATGCCATCCTCTCTGTAAATTATTCATCCATTTCCATTCCTGCTTATTACTGTTGAACTGATAAAGGGGTTTGAGTCTGTTCCAGCATGCACTGGATGTTTCGCCAGTCAATTTCTGGCCTAACACATGAATACATTTATATTTTCACATTTAAAGTCTCCTGACTCAAGAGTTAAATAAAAAATCAAATTAACACCAACATGCAATATTCATGGGTTCAATATTGGTGTGTAATGTTGGTAACATTCCAGTGTCATATGGATATAAATAATTATACAGATTTTATTTATTTTTTCCTGACTGAGCCCAGATGTTAATGCATGCATTACCTTTGATGCTTTTTACTGTATTTATCAAAACTATCAGCAACTTCTTTATAATGTTGCTTTAGTTACTTACTTACTACCTTACAGAGAAGCATCTGTTTATAAAGCCTTTTCCCTCAAACGGTGTGTTTACCCTTGGGATGGGACACAAAACCAGCTGTGTATGAAACTTCCATCTGTGCTTACATTAGACAGGTCACGGTTTGCTTAGCATGATTGTGTGTGTACTAAAACTGCTCAGTATCCTTATCATTGAAGGTCCAATTTTACTGTTTTATAATGAAATTAGTTCAGTAGTGTCCAGTAGGAAAGTAAGCATACTTTATCAAAGACAAAAATAATTTAGCTAGTGTCTTCTATGCAGATGTTTGTTTATTTGCCTCAGGCATTATATTGTTCTCTATTACTGTAAGCACATTCATTCAGTTAAAGACAATTCTGATGTTTTTTTAATGGACCATTGCAGAGATTGCAGGAAATCAATGTCTTCCAAACTAAGCTTTGTGTCTCAACTGTGGGGCTACCCTGTTACATACAGTTTCAGATATAGGCTTTTACATTAAGGGAAGAGTGTGTATGAAAGTAGTACATTCTCTGACAAGCAGAGGGATATGACGTCACCTTGTGTAATGTTTACAATGCAGATCATTGACATTATGTCCGGTAATATGAGTGATTTGGGGCTTCTAAACCTAGTCCACGCGTCCAATATGAAATTTAATTGGTGGGATGTCTGGTAAGTTTGAATCTGATCCAAATTTTACCCTATCATTATCCTAGTGATTATTTTGCAGATAAACCTAGTAACTAGTGAAAAAAAGAATGAGAACGGAGCCATTACATCCGGCTCCCTTCAAAGAGCCGTAATTCCCATCACTATAATACCTGTAGTTCATCCTGGAACCTAATTGAGTCATTATTTCAGTGTTGACCCTTCTGTTCTCTATCTTTGATTTTCTGCCTGAATTATAAATAATTTTCTGATTCGGAGTCTCTCAGCAGCAACATTCTTCCAGCCCGTGCATAGACTTCTAATGGAACAGATGCTTTAATGGACACAAGTGGGATTTTTGTCTACAAACTAATAGCTAATTTTAGAGCAATAAAAAAAACATTGGAACAGCCAGAAGCAGATATTTCAAAGACTTAGGTAGGCTGATATAAGCGCACAGGAAAAAGTGACATTTATTTTTTATGCTATTTGTTTCAAGAATATTCTTAAAACAAGTCAAACTTCATTGGAAACAAGTGAGAAGATTTCAGCCCACTCATATTTTTATCCAGTTAAGGGAAGGAAAACATGTTAGTTTCAGTAAGAGTTTACAGGAATAATGTGTTGCCAAAGTTAGTTTTTTACAGTACAAAGTATTATCTTTATGTTAACACACTGAGGTAAAGGTTTTAATTAATTACGACCTGATCTTTTAAACGTTCCATATTGTAACACAATTGATAAAAGCAATCTTTCAGTGGGCTACAATTTCACAATATTAACATTCATTTGCGGTGTTTTACAGTGTATTCAGTATTGAAATAAAAAAATAGACCAAAGGTAAAAAGGAACACATCAAATCAGAAAGCATTTCAGTAGTTCATGGGTGCTGCGTACAGGCATATTCATTGATATTGTTGTGAAACTAAAACAGCTCTGCAAAGGGAGCAATCTGCCTCTGCTCAATTTCTCTCTGTTCAGCCAGAGCAGGACAGAGCCCTGCTGTTCTGCATGAGGAATGATGACTAGACTGACAGAAGCAGTTGGTTATGTAAAAGGGCCATTTAAGAGGTCCATCAGGCAGGTGCACTCTTGTCGGTTTTCCTGAGTTCTTCCATACTAGCTGCTTTCTTGTTCTGTCTTTCCAGTCACATTTTAGAAGGTTTTATATTTATAATCTTTCAGTGTTTCCCATAGGTTATACTTAGATTGGTAGATTGATACCAGTAGATAAAATCTGAATTACAATTTTTTCCAATCAACAATGTAATTTTATAGCACACAGACCAGCAGCCTCCAGCCCCTCCCCCTTGTGAACTTGCGTGCCTCGTGCATGTCACAGCGTCAACAATTCACTTCAGGCCACACTCAGAGCTAGGCAAGGTTAGTAGCACGTTGGAAGTAGTAAAGATGACGCATGTTGAAGATCTAGTTCTAAACTGTAAGATCCTATTGAAAGATACTACAGTAAATACAGTAAATGTACATTTTATTGCAAATATAATTACAGGGATAACAAGAACACACACGCACAAACACACACACACACACACACACACACAGTGCTGTAAAAATCATGAAGGTTATTGTGCAAAGCAGTTGTCATTGGGACAGGTTGTGGATTGCATACTAACTATACTTACTGTCTGGAATTAACAGATGTGTGGGACATATTATGGTTGCAAAACCTCCTCTAATTACATAATTAGCTGTAGACATGATCAGAAAATATTTTAATTAAACAGTTCACCTGTTGTGAGAGTTAAAGAAGTAATTAACAGTCCCTTTTGTTGTGTTAATGGCCACTGCCTACAGCCCTTAAACATATTAATACATTTAACAGAGACAAATGTTCATCTACATCCTTGTCTGCATCAGTACAAATATTGGTGTGTTATATCCTCTGTAATGCCACATCACTTCGGGTAGATGCTGCATTAAACGGCAAATTTTTCATGGGCGCAACCTACATACTCAGTGCTGCTGCTCATCCCACAAATGCATGTTCCTTACAAATGGGGCACCATTTGAAAGGGAACTAAACAGGCTTTCCAACGGTATAAGATTTATTGCCGAAAAGCGTTTGTTACCACAGAAAAATAATCTACCAAACACAAATTTCCTTACTTTTTGTGCTAAGTTTATATATATATTATTTAGTCACAGCATTAGCCAGTCGCCTCTGAGCGCTGTGGTTAGCACCAAAGCATCTTCCTCAACCCGGCCATCAGCTCTGATTATCAGTAATTCCGCAGTGAGAAACATTATACCCAGGTAGATATAACCATATTACTTTTAAAATTCAAGCATTCAGGAGTTCCCTGTCTTTTAAAAAGATGACAGAATGCAAAGAGCACAATAATCCTTGCTGAAAAAATAACCCCTTAACTACGTTTATCGGTGTTTTAAGCCCCCAACGTCTCCTTCCAGGCAGCGCTGGGCTTTTAAATCAACATGAGCCTGAACACACATTGAGATCATTTTGCAAGGCTTGTGTGGCTTCTCCACTGTCTAGACTCAGATCAGGGGACAGTGGGTTTTATTCATTAAGGCCTGTAGACTGTGGAGTGAAGGCAGAGTTGTGCCCCATTATCCTTTTATTAAGAAATCATCTTTTTTTTCAACCAACCTTTTTGTAAACTTCACTTTTACTGCATTGCCATCTGCTGTTCTTAATGTGTTTGTTTCAAAACATGTTCTTGTTTTATGTATTTTTTATTCTTCACAAAATTGGGTGTTGTGTGAGTCATTTGACAGATCTGACAAACTAGTGGTGCATGCTTTGGTTTCGATGAATGCTTTCATCTCATACACAGTGAGTCACATTGCTTTTCTGAAATCGATTAAGATAGGCTTTGTTAATGGCTAATGTGTTCTTGGGCAGTAAATCACTGGTCTTAAAAGAGATGTAAGCAGTAACCAATCACAGTATTTAAAACCTTGCTTCAGCTCCACTCCCACTCTTTATACAACTATTCACAGTGACAACTAAGCAGTTTGAAGATTGACAGAAAGTATCTGCCAACTAATAACATTTGTCAGCATTCATACAGTATAAGAAAGGACTTGTAATATGCAAAGACAAAAGCTTTACAAAACATAAAGATTATAATGAGAAGTGAACTTAAAATAACTGAATTAAGTCTGATTTGCTGTTTCCATAAGGTTAGCTCACTGCTAAGTTTAAAGCAGCCGGCCTATCTGAGGTCAACTGTTTGGAATTGAAGCAGGTGGATATGCCCTACATGCTCTGGTGGATCAACAAGCCTTTGACACCACTTCTAAGACTCAGCAAACCCAGGAGGAGGTGGGTTGGGATAAAGCTTTGTTTGAATAAAATATTTAATTCAGGCAATACACAAGGAAAAGGGGGAATAGATTACAGTGGTACAACTGCACTTGTGTGTGTGTTTTTTTTAATATTGTGGCTATTGTAACTGCAGATTTTGAGGAGATTGTCAATTTTATGTTATCACAAGGCCCTCTTTGGCCCTCTTTGGTATTCGTTTGTTCATAATATAGACACAAGATGCACATTGTTGGTTTTGAGTGAAATTATTTTAAAGTGTAAGGGTTAGATCACCCAAATCTCCAAATCACAATTTTAGTATGTGTCTTTACAGCAAATTGTTACCAGAGAAAATTGTTAAAGGATTCAGAGTTTTTCAAGAGTATCTTAACGCAACACTCTCAAGCCATATGTACGTTGAAAAGAGTTAGGGGTCACTGTTGTCATCCCTCCTCTCCATGCTGCCTGTGAAAAGATTCCTCTGTAGTGCAACTACTTTCTACAACTACAGCCAATATGAAGAGTATGAATGATTACAGTGACCAACCATCAATAATTAATTAATTTAATTATTAAATTAATTAATTAATTAATTAATTAAATCAATAATTAGGTCAGACTTGAAAGGTAAATAGCACACAGTGAGTCGTAGTGGATCCATTGTTTCAGTGAACTCGATTAAGATAGTCTTTGTTAATGGCCCATGTGTGTCCTTGGGCAGTAAATCATTGTTGTCAACAGAGATGTAAGCAGTGTTTAAACATTGCTTCAGTGAGATAGAGCTCCACTCCCACTCTGTATACATACAACTCTTAACAGTGGCAACCAGGCAGTTTGAAGATAGACAGAAAGTATCTGCGAGTACTTATAACATTCGTCAGCATGTGTAATGCTTGTGATATGCCAAGACAAATGACTGCGTAAAAAAAATGTTCACTTCACCGTAGCTAACGACACAACGTCACAAATTTGACTCTGGATGTTCGGCCATCTTTGTCGTAATTTAAAGGGGTGATAGAATGATTATATAGGGTATTTCACACTGTTCCTTAAGGTCTCCTAATAGTGTATGTAACATTGGTTGGGCTGAAAATTGCTCAAATGCTATTTTATGGGTCCTTAACTACCCTGTGAATATGGCCCTATTATCTATAACAAGAGCTTTTCTTCCAAATATGGTATGCTCATGAATATTTAGATGAGCTGCACGCTGATTGGTTTGAGCGAACCACATACACATCCATTGGAGACTAGACAGCAGGTCTCATATTTCAGACACTGCAAAGTTATACATTGTTTGTCTGCTATTTCGTTATTAAATTCAATTCTGAGTTTTTTATGCGAGAAATCAACTATAAAAAGCTCAAATATGGGCCATTTTACAAAAATTGATGGCTAATTGCAAATTTGGTAAGACGTGTCGGACTTTAGGAGCTCTACACAGTCTGACGAGAAAACGGCAACCTCCATACCCAGTGAAAGTCACCGTTTCTCAGTTACTGGACTACTGGGGCTTGGGGCTCGGGGGGCAGCTGGCTGGCTGCCAGCTGCCGGCATTAGTATATTTACAGTTTGAATTTCGTCACACCACTTATATAACATATACCCCAAGGTCTTATAAAGCTAACAATGGTGTCCGATTTCAATTTAATGCATTTTTGTGAACATTAGGGGTTTCGTTAGCTGCTACTGTCCCTTCAATCCTATGGGTAAAGATCGCGGCTAGCTGCAGGCCCTGGAGCTCCATCAGGGCCTCGGCATTTTGTAGTCCAGTAAAACAGAACCGGTGACTTTGCGTGGGTATGGAGCGCCGTGGGCTTCCCTTCATGACGGAGATCCAGCTAGCTCACAGCGAGCCGGAGTCTATGAAGTAGGACACGCCGGGCGGCGAGGCAGCACCGACCGCTGTCACATAGCCTGCTGAGCTCCTGCTGAACTGCGACACACAGTCGGACAAAATTTGCAATTAGCTATCAATTTTCGTAAAACGGCCCATATTTGACCTCTACATAGTTGATTTCTCGCATAATAAAAGTCTCAGAAGTGAATTTAGTAATTAAATAGCGGACCTCTGGAGATCTGCATGACCTAGCTAGATTCAGAAGACTAAGCTGACTTCAGGTCAGTGGTGTAGCCTATGCAAATGTTGCGTGACAAAGACTAGGAGTTGAGATGCTTATGTCAACTTTCAGCTTTGTTCAGATTTGCCCGTTTTCAGCGGCAGTTTCAAAATGTGAGATTTGCATAGTAAAGGGGTATCAATGGGATTTTGAGCTTCTATGTATGTCCTATTTACCCACCGAACTTCGTTATTCAACTATGACAAGGTAAAATCGGTTTTGCATTCTATCACCCCTTTAAACATCTCATTTATCTGCAGATGGTGACAACATATGGGAAGTTATGAATCTCAGCTTTCATGTTGAGTTAAAAAAAAATTTAAAGTATTGTAAGTAAAATGTATTTATAGAGTGCTTTTCACAGATAAAATGACAGTGCTTTACATAAAAACATACAAGATAATATATATTTAAACACATTTGAACTATTGACACTATTGAAATGACATGATATTACAGATAGGTCAACCAAACGCCTGTCTAAACAGGTAGGTCTTTATCTGATTTTTGAAAGAGTCCACAGAAACAGCAGACTGTAAGTGTTTGAGGCAGAGCATTCCAAAGTTTAGGTTCTACGGACTTAAAAAATCTATCACCAAGGGTCTTAAGCCATGTGCGTGGTGGAACAGACAGTAAATTTAACCTATTAGACTTAAGAGAGCGAAGCATATAAGGCTGTGATTTTACGAAGTTATTACACTGAGTTGTTTATTAGGCATGCCTAGCTAAAAGTGATTCAACTGTATGATCATTTTGGAGGCTTCAGTTTGTGCTGTTAAACTGTATTGCATTATACAGAGAGGAGTTTCTGTTATTTAGCCTACCCTTATTGATATAAATGGGGTTGACAAAATAATACAGTAGAAACAAACTGCAGCCTACAGAATGACCATACAGTTGCATCAAGCCTCTCTAAAACAACAAAAACTGAAGATTATAACCTTCATGATTTATTGCAGGACTGTTGTATCAGACAGCATCAGTTTAAGCTAGGTGTGTATCTTAAATTGATGTGTCCAACTGAGAAAAATCTGTATCACTGTTCTAAATCTCTTCTACCAATGAACCTGTAGTTGATATTATCAGTTATTTAGAGGTTCCTGTAAAGCAGTGCAGCAGTGAACTCTGGGCTGCCAGGGAGACGAGGAGAGACCATAGACTGCATAAAATAGGAAGAGACACTGAAGGTTCGGCTGCATCTAATCCTGCGGTGAAAGCAGTAACTATTCTAGCTGGAGTCAGACTCACTGCCCTGGGCACTCATGGTTAGATTTTGTCTTCACAATTCACCCTCAGTGCGGTGTATGTGTGTTTATGTTTATATGGTTGAATTTATTTATGAAGTGTTTGTTTACTGCTGTAGTTGTGTAGTAGAATGGGCTGTGCTGATACTGGACTCTTGACACTGTTTATGTGGACTGCACTTTATGTTATACCCATGGAACACACTGCATGATACAGTACTTGCATAGGCATAAATTCCCAAATTAATCATAAATGTATTTATTTACTTATATGTTTGTATACAGCATATACCCTTCCTGCCTTCACATCACATGAAATATTCCTGTTTGCAGACATTCGGCTGTCAGACTGGACCATAGAAATGTCACATTACTGTGGTTAAATTTTAAAGTTCAAGTATAATAACCAAACACATTTTGATCCATATTTTGTTGTCAGTGCCAGGATGCTTGGGGCCATCATGAATCAGAGCCACACTAGCATGTGTTAAACCTAACCAGCTTTGGTGTCTTCATGACAGGATTAGCACATTGAATGTGAGGGCAGTCTCCTGCAGTGGCATACTGTTGGTACAGGCCCTTTCATGTCCTGTTAAGACCCGAGGCTTCACTGTATGCACTCTCAGAAATCCCCAGAGTAGCTAGGACATGATGAGGTGTGTGTGTGTGTGTGTGTGTGTGTGTGTGTGTGTGTGTGTGTGTGTGTGTGTGTGTGTGTGTGTGTGTGTGTGTGTGTGGGTGGGTGAGTGAGTGAGTGAGTGAGTGAGTGAGTGAGTGAGTGAGTGAGTGAGTGAGTGAGTGAGTGAGTGAGTGAGTGAGTGAGTGAGTGAGTGAGTGAGTGAGTGAGTGTTTTTCTGCTATTACATGAGTAAGAAGGGTTTCAACTGGATGACAACAGTATTTTTTTTCATGGTTCTCAGAATAATAAATTTGTAGAAGCCAAGCAATGAATGTATGCATTTGTTTTGTGTTGTTTTTATTTTTGCAAGTCTCTGGTTGGAGAATAGGGATGTAACGATATGAAAATTTTACCTCACGGTTATAGTGACCAAAATTATCACGGTTTTCGGTATTATCGCGGTGTTCTTAAAAGTGTCTTCAATATGTTCAGAAAGCACTGATAGGCCTACACAAGCTGAAATAGTTTCAAAAAGTGTAACAGTGTTTATTATATTACAAAAATATAGGTAACAGGCTTGTAAAAACTATTGAAAACTGGCTACTGAAATACTGGCCCGCTGTAGGGTGTCCAGTAAGAACCAGAGATGTCTGACTTTGAGATCCAGGAAGATTTATTTACAACTCCAACATGAAGTTAACTATGAAGTTGTATTTGACGTTACATGTGAAGTTGGATGTGGTTCTGAAATATAAGCAAATAATAATGCACATTAATAAGCATCTGACTTACTATGAACATTATTTACTAAAACTAAATGTTATAGCCACCAGCATAACAAGAAACAATACTAAGATTTACATTCATTTCTCTGTAATAATTAACATAAATATAACATATTGCTAAGTAACACAAACTGACAATAAGCCACATCTATTACAGCACACATATCCATAACGGAGCAAACAGTGTAATACACCTTTAATAGCTAAGCACGTGGCTCCACAGCGCTAGTCTGTTTACTGGCGATTGCACCTTGCTAGCAAATTGCCCTAACACAACCAGAATATCAACACGTGTCTGCACAAGTAATATTAAACAATCTGCACATATATCAGCTATGCAATAAGAAACACAGCAACAGCAATATTATCAAGGCGATAATCTCTCTCTCTCTCTCTCTCTCTCACACACACACTTATTGAAGATAACGAGGCAGTAAAACCTATGACAGTTTAGCAAGCTACAGAATAGTTTTAGCTTACGTTCTGGGCTACACACATCACTTCAACAAGTCCGAAAACGGGAAAGAATTAAAAAGAAAAAAGTCGGTTAAACAGCTGCTACATTTTGTCCCCTTCTCCTGTCTGAGTGCAGTGCGCCTGCGCGGCAACTTCAGGAGCCTCGGATGAAGCTGGGAAGAATTAAACACAGGGTTTCCACACCGTGGTAATCCACCGCGATAATGAGGATATTTTAAATGAAAAGGGTAATTGTTACCGTCAACATTTTTACCGTGGTTTACCGTTACACCGGTAATCGTTACATCCCTATTGGAGAAACAGTTAACCAATCAGAATTTAGTAGGCGAGATTAAGAATGTATCATCATCAGCCTGTACTACATAGCTAGCTAGCTACCAAGCTATGTGCATGAAAAATACTGACAGAAAAATAGTGACAAGCGTGGTTGTAAGTCGACATACAGAAAAAACATTTATCGACATAATTCTTAGATCGATGTGAAAAATGTAACGATAAATGTTCCTATTCTGCTGCTACAGCAGCTTTTGCGTTGACTGAAAATGATCATTCTCTACTGATTGGTTAGCACAAAACTAAATAAAATATTAGCTAATATGAACACAATGTCAGCTGACAAAATGGCAATTCAGTCTGATTATCATTCATTTAGAATAACGGTTAAACTGTTAACTGGAGCTATATTTGAGGGGTGTAGATACTCAAACAGATACCTGCTAGCCAATCAAAAACAAGTGTTTTTGTTGGCCATGGCTTTGCATTTACAGTAGACGTATCCATTGGAGCTAAAGATGGCTGTAATCATTACCCATGAAAACTATCACATTATCTGCGGAGCAACATACCATATGGCTTTAATCCATTAAAGGCAGAATATCCTCAATTTATTTCTAGTCAAGTCTGTTCGTTCAGCCCAATATCACAGACATTGTCCTAATAAGCTTTCCAGGCCCGCAACAGTTCCCAACCCAGCATAAAAAGGATTATAATGGATCCAATACTAATGTAGCAAATCCAGTAGAAGAAGTCCAATAAAATAAGTCCAAGAAATGGGTATAAAGAGATGAATCCATTTAAATATGTAAATCCAATGAACAATTTTGAAATCATTCAGTTCGTCACATGTTTCAGAGTCCAGGACTTCAGGAAGGTGGCATTGGGATTAGGGGAAGGGGTGAGTGGTCCTTAATGAACAACAGAGTTGACCACTCTTTTTTCAACCTTTTTCTAATTTTATTTTTTTTTTAAATCTCAGTGAGGAATAATTTTCAGCATAACAGATGGCACATGCAGACAATGTTAAATATTTAGCATAATGGGAAGTAGTTCTATAACTTGTCAAATTCTCAGCACCCTCAAGAAGTTAATTCATACTGGATGAGGTGTTTACTCTATTCAGCAAGTGCTTTATTGTATGAACCACAGGCTACTGTGGCCTGCAGCCAAAGCCAAGATGAAGAGATTTTGCTGCTCACTGGGTTATTACCTCAGGCTTGGTAGAGCTAACCTGATAGCTCCCGCTCTCTCTCAACTGTCTCTCCACCAGCCTCACACAGCAGAGCAGCCGGTCCCACATCCTGAACTAGCCGTCCATTAGATACAATATGTTAATTAAATCTGAACACAACTACTACTGCATAACAGTAAAGCACTGTAAATTTAAGTTGTTTTTCATTTTGAGAGAACACAACTCCCTATCGCTAGTCCCATGTCCCGACTGTCAGAGTTTAGCAACTGTAAGTAGGCATGGCAGGTCTTTCAAGCTTTGGATTTTTCACAAGTTGTGTGTTTGGGGCTGTGGAAAGAGTGATATTTGGCATCTTATGAGTTTGGAGCAAAGTGTATAAATGGTGTGTGTTTGTCTGTGCAGACATGAACTGCAAACATTCGCATGCGTTAACTAGCTTATTACTGTACCTACAATATTTACCTTTTTACCAAAGTCAAAGAGCATTTCATTAGCTAACTACGGTATGTTGTACCAGACTAGGTTACAAACACCCCCGTTCAGAACTGACATATCTACTGCTACAACAGTAAATCAGAGTTTTTGGGTACTGTTAAGTGGTTCTATCCTGATCTTTTTTTTGGTTTTGGGAAGTTTACACCCCAACAACTTCAGCCAAACTCTTTACCTGAGATAGTGTCATAATTCAGCACGATTAGTCCTCATCCTCAAAGCCCTTTCTTCTGTATATGTAAAGCACATATGGTTTAGAATACAAACAATAGGTCCTACAGCTAAAATCTAGCACCCTTATTTAATTTACTACACTGTAATAGTAGGGCTGACTATCTATCTTGCAATAACAGAGCAATGAAAGCGCTACTTCTTATTTCCATATCTTTTACTTAGACCATCGACTGCAGAGGATTCAACTTTTTGCTCTGTACATACATGTAGCTTTAGCCTCCATCTTGTAGCCATCATGTGCATAGTTAGCACCCATTACATGCTTCTCTTTGTTAAAACAAGTCAGCTGGAGACAGAGTCTTGAGCCAACTCATAAAGGTAATGTAAAGTTGCAACTGCTAAAATCTGCTAGCAAAATTTATCATTTAAGCCAATGAAATTGATGGTTGTCAGTTGTTAGAAATGAGAGGCTGCTTTTGTTTACTTCTGTGTGAACTCAAAGACCCATTGTTTCAAGAATTACTAAGAATTTCAATGGTAAAGCTGCCACCGCTACCAATGTAAACTGTAAATGTAGGCTACTAGAGCTTGACAAGCACTGTAACAGTAACTAAGGGTGGTTTAGCAAAGTGAATTGCAATTGAACTGAAAAAAACATGTCAACATGCTGTTATATACAACTAAGTGTCGTAAAACTATAATGATATGCAATGCATTTGAATGGATTTCTGCGGTAGATATTCTCTTCCAAATCACTGTTGAAAATGTATCTAAGTATCTATGTAGCTAAGGTGCAACTCTGGGGAACACAGTTAACTATAAGAAGTCGGACATTTAGCATAAATACATTGTTCCTGATCTGTTAAAAGGGTTGCATGTGAAAAAAGATGCACAGAACAGTTACCACTGGTGAAAACGTCATGAAATCTGATCATAACAGGATGTTTAAATGGTAACATTTATTAATTCCTGCACTGTTTGACATATGCAGTACGTCTGGCAACATGTGCAAAATATAGAGGGAGAATATGTGAACAGATGAGGGTGATAGACAAGAGCAGGTGTTAAACACTTATATATATTCAGAGATGGTTTGTCTGAGAGAATCTGCTGCAGCAAAGTGTGATATGAAATTCTGCTGTAGTCTCAACCTTGTTGTTATAGACTGGTTATCTAATGAATTATTGGTGATGTATATACCCTCTATGTACTGTATATATAATGTATGAATGTGTGTGCGTGTGTTTTGTACAGTGCATAGTATTATTGACAAAAGTCAGTATTTTTTGGATGTGTCAATTTTAATGTAAGCTTCAAAGCTCTTATTTGACCATGAAAATAGTAGTTTGACACAACAGTCACGACTCAAGATCCACTTTGTAGCTTTTCTGAAACTTTCAACCTTATCATCTTCATCAGCAGATGAAGTCTGTTTAGTTGTCATGGAGATGGATCTGTTGACGTGCAAGCTCAGTAGCGGTTCTGATTCTATCCACAGCACTTTTAAGGACTTCTCATCCATATTGACTTGAAAATTAAGCATCAAATTCCATCATCAAAGTTAAACAGAACAATCCAAATTTAAGCTCCACTAACTTTTCTGGCGCTTTTAAATGTAACACACATTTATGTTTATATTTTATCACTAGTAAAGCTAGTAAGTGGACCTTGAGTTGTTTTTGTCAAATATAACTTCTTTTTTTATCAAAGCTGCAGTAGGGACATTTTAATGAGTTAACAATTATTGACAAGTAATTGGAAAAAAACATTCTCTGCTACAAACAAGCAGGTTGATATCTCGGAGAAAGTGGCAGCTATATTTTCTCTCCTGTTTTTTTTTTTTTTTTTAATCTTTTTAACCAACAAAAAGAGGCAGTAACTTGTGTCAATCACTCCTCGCTAGTTAATTCAAGGATTTGGAGTGGGAGGTGTGCAATTCCTTGTGTTTGTTTTATATTTCTGAAGATTTTTTTCAACCACGTTAACTGTGTGGTTCAAAGGTTAGCCGGGACAGATACCTTCTATAAAGAACAATGATTATTAATATCACAGGGTTTCTTCTCTAAAGTTGAGGTGAAATATCTCCATCTTTGTATACTTTGGCAACTTGGCTGAAATGTTACTAAGATTGAGGCTTTTGGGCTATGCATTAAATCAGATGTTTTTGAAATATTGGGTACAAATTGTATGAGACAGATATTTAGCAGTCTATGTTTTTCAGAGGCTTGAAGGATTCAGCTGAAATTGGTTCAAGTCCAAAACAACTTACAGAAAAAATTGCAACACTCTTGAAAGCAACTGAATTTCACAGAGAAGGTTGTGACCCATCAACAATGTTCTTTCTTGCCAAAATATATTTTAACACACACACACACACACACACACACACACACACACAGAATGAATACAGTACATCAGCTGTCTAATACCAGGTTCTTTGTTTATGGATGCAGGGTTCAATATATGTGGATTTTGTTTGTGTATTTGTTTTGAGTTTCTCCTTTTTAAGTGTACAAATCTTGGATAGGATCTCACAATATTCTGGGTAAATTAGGCTACATTTCGACTGCATGCAAATTATGTGTTTTTTTGCTGCCCAGACTTTCTAAAATCAATCTGGATATAATCTGGATATGCCATGTTTTTGGCTGACTGTCTGAACAAGGCCTTATGCTGTATACTGTATGTTATCCTGCTCTCCTGTGAGAAAAGCTTAGTACTTGTTAAGGACAAGTGAGTTTGTTATGAACATGTTTTTATCCAACATATTTACACATGGTGCATACTTTAAATGTTAAATGATAGTATATACCTTCATGAATATCTTACCACTTATTTTTAGATTAGGTAGGATTTTGTATTCTCTGTTTTCATGATTGTTACCAACTGTATCAAAATGAAAAAATCGACACAATGTGCTTCTGCACACAGTGAATCCTCATATTTTTTTCCGCCTGTTTGCTGGTCACAGCTCAAACTTCTTGCTAAGTCCAGATGGAATCAGTCGGGGGTGACCATTCATGCCAAATATCAAATTCAAAACCCCAAGTCTGTTTTATGAAACAGAGATGAACATAATATGGATAGAAGTGGACAAGAAGCAAAATGGAAAGAAAAAACCCCGGGCAGTCCAACAGTACTTATCTCCTCGTGGAATAAATGAACAGAAGGGGTTGTGCAATGACAAACTTTTGATGCCACATGAATGTTTGAAATCACAATGTGTCTCTCTTCTATACAGAAAATCTATTGGAGTCTGCTGTATCCCTGTTCTAGCTTTTAGTTTTGAGAGTTTTTTTTACCCTTTTTTATTAATTGTAAAATTTGTCTTAACTATAACAAAGTTTTGTTTTAATTGATTGTATTTTCTAAATTTTTATTCTCACCCTGACTTCTCAGCCTTTAAAATACAAAATCGACAAGCCTGATATACAGTATATTATATTTCTGTTTTGGCCCATGGCAGGTGATTGACATCAAAGAGAAGTTGAGGGAGTCCAAGAAGTTCTGGTCCAACCTGCCAGATGACATCTGTGCCAAGGGCAAGCTCACAGAGTCTGACGAGGATCAGTGCTGGAACAGCCACACAAAGGGCAGGTGAGGACTTCTGCTACTCTTTATAACCACAGCAAAGTCACCCCTCTCTACGGTTATCACATTTTGCCTGCCAGGGATTAAAATAACCACACTCTGTTCCCAGATTAACACTCTCTCTGTTAATACAATGGTTATTGCTTATGTGGAGAACTTCTATATGAGCTCAGAGGCTCTAATACCCAGAGGACTGTGGAGCTTCCAACACCTCTTATCACCACTGTAGCATGTGTGAGTGTTGTCGAGCCGTATAGTCGATTGGACAGTGAGTTGTTTTCTCTGAACCAGAGACGCTGGCAGAGACAACATATCACCCCATCACTTTGGCCCTCTCGTAGTAACAAAATCACTAGATGGTGCAATAAAAGACATGTTAATTTCCTTGTTTGTGCCAGTAACATTTTTAAGCATCACTCTAAATCTTGAAGGTAAATTGATTTCCCAGAGATGATAAAACGTCAGTATAAGTTGGCCCATGTTAGGAGTGTGTTATGAAATCATCGGATTCTCCTGTTACTTAAACACAAACTATGCATGCTTCACTTTGTATGGTTAAATGGTGAAATACTAACACACATGTACAATAACTGTAAAAAGACGACTGCAATTACAGCAGCAATTAAATGATACACTCCATCCTTGTGAGAACAGGTTGTCTTTCTCATGTAGTGCATTATTTTTATTGCACAGAAGTTAAATTATTTTTGATTTATGAAGTTTAAAAAAAAAAGAAGTAGTCATTTGTGGGTATGTAAAGGGTTCTCTGTAGCAAAGTGCACTCCCAACATGAAAAAGACTATTAAGCCTGATTAGACACTTGTGTTTTGCCTGATTTAAGCAGCCGTCATCAGAAAGAGTAGCTCTTATGATTCTGTCTAATTTCTTTGTCTACTCTGTGAGTTCTCAGCCTGTTACACCAACATCATGAGATATTCACACACATTCCACAATTTGTAGAGATTATCCAAGTGTGATGTTGTGGAGAAAGCAAGGATGCAAAGTACTGGTCAAACACATTTAAGTGAATGAGAGGAACACAATGGCTGCACAAGGGCCGACACTGGCTAAAGACAACAACTGGATCAGATCTGTAATTTGATTGGATTGCATTGGTGGCAGAGAGAGCCCAACACAGCAATTTAAGAAAACATGTAAATGAAGAGAACATTCTCACCGCTTTGACAACACATATGGCTGCAAATAAATAAACAGAAACAAATTCACATGCAGTTTCATCACTTGAAAATCTTTTATCTCTTTTCAATTCTTTTTTGTTTCTTCCACCCTTGAGGCCACTTTCCTTAAATGATACATGTGTTTTGTTTGTGTTGTGAATGATGAATGTAAGACAGGGAAAATAATGAAATATGGCTGTCCTGAATCAAATTGGCTTTGAATTAAAAATTAATAGTTTATTACTCCATTTTTCAATTCACATGCATTTTTATCACCTCCATTTTTATCACTTTCTTTTTGTTACTTTTACATAGTTTTGAGCTCTGTCAGCCACCATGCAGTAGATTGCCTTTCATTCAGTGTCACTGATGCTGCTTGATAGCTTCATTTAAATTCTTTGTGGAGACTGTACTCATTTTATTTCTCACAGTTTTGGAAGACAAACTATATTAAAAATCAAGCAAATATGGACAACAGTGTTTTGTGCATATTAAAAAAAAAAAAAAAACTTGTTTTTAAAATATATACCGTATATATATATATATATATATATATATATATATATATATATATATATATATATATATATATTTGTCTTGTTATACATTACTGTATCTATTAAACCCTACGTTATATTAATAATTATTGAACATATTGCCATGAAGCCCCATTTAAATAGTGCTTCCAGAGATGCTACATGGAGGTATTAGGTGATTTAAATTTTTGCTGTGTCATTAGATATTTCCCTGAGGTGGTGAAGGAGGGTCTAACCAACCAAGTGAACAACCCAGAGGTGGATGTGGATATCACCAGGCCTGACACACTGATACGACAGCAGATCATGGCTCTACGTGTCATGACCAACAAGCTAAAGAACGCCTACAATGGAAATGACATCTACTTCCAGGACTCAAGTAAGTTCTCCAATTTCTTGGGTGTTTACAAGTGCAGTGACAAGATAATATTAATAATTTAAAGTAAAATACATTTAGGTACGTTTTAATTTCTGGCACTGCATGTTGGTCTTGATATGTACCACACTACACACACACATGAATACTCCTGCAGTAATAGAAACTGTACCAAAAAGAGATCCTTGGTGTCATTCATGTAGCAACTCTCCACAGCATGCATCAGTGTTGCACTGAGGCAAGACTGACATTATTAGGAGAATAAATAGCTGTAGGTACGGTGACACAGACAATGATAGACTATGTCTAGGAAGATACATCTCCAATGTTGCCATGACAGAATCCATTCTTTCTTTTAGATTATGTGGATCCCATCCCCACTGCCAATAAATTATGTACCTCAACTCCATTTTTGTTGCTGTCATCTTTGTTTTTTGTTTGTTACTGTAGGACTGGTGTCTTCTTCAACACCAGAGACCCAGTACTGCAGCAACTACACTAAATGTGTTGCTCATCCTACATAAGAAAAAAGAACTATGCCATACCACTGTACTATGCTTAGTTAGTGAAACATCCTTCTTTAAAAACTTACATTTTGCACACTGCTATTCATAACTGCTGTTTTTGGCCCATTTTCAATCATACAAAAGCTATTTTTGCGCTCTGTCACCCGTAAAGGCTCGGCCGCACCAGCACTTATGACGAGGAGAAATTTTGCAGTAAAGTTTATGTTTAATAAAATCTCCCCGAAACAGTCACTCCATCATCACTGTCACTGAACATATGCAGCCTCAGTGAGCCCCCTCTCATTTAAATACGTCCATTGTCACACCTGTAGAAATAACTGAATCAGCAAGTAAACACATGCATGTGCTAACTTTCCCCTGGCTCCTACACTGAGAAAAGGTTACTGTATTACTTTATTTCAACTAAATAAAGAGTATTAAAAAGAACAAAAAAAAGCCAAAGAAACAATATGATAACTCTGTTGCAAGTAGTTTGGTGTTGAGCTATTAACCTTACAAATAGTGCTTTTGTACTAAACTGAGTAGGACAAGTTGAACCAGCAACAGACTAAACCTACTACTGAACTAAAGACAGTCAGAATAAGAGCCAAACCTAACTGCCTAATGATTCAAATCAGCATTTGTTACCAAATTCTAGCACCACCTGCATCACCAGGATGCATGGGTGCCACTTTCTAGTGTGACCTGGGCTTTCTCACTTCCCCTTTGCCATGGAGCAAACTAATAGCTCCTTGTAACGATTTTATTTTTATGTACATTTTAATTTGTGTGATTTTTGTTGCTGCAGGTGATGAGGGCAGTAGTTCTGGTAGTGGCAGCGGCTGCTCTGATGGCTGCACAACAGAGTTTGTTTTTGTTGGAACAGAGGCTCCTGTGATCGGAGCCGACAGAAGCAATGAACGTGCAGCAGCAGCAGCCGCGGGCAAGTCATTTTCCCGCGGACCCTCCCTACTGCTGGTGTTGGCCGCCCTCGCACTCCCACTCTGGGCAATGCAGACTCGATGGAGATAATACACGAGTGTGGCCTGATCACTGATTTTTATACTGTTACGTACAGTACAGTGTGTGTAACAGCAAGTTCTACTGCTGTTCCCTCACTGGACACTGGAAACCTGTGGAGAATGGCTTACTGTGTTGTATGGTAGGACTGGAAGTGAGTGCAGTGCTGCATCCTGCTCGTCCCCCAAAGAATGCTCGGTGCCATCACTGAACCAGCTTTCTCTGAAAAAAAAACAACGTGGTGTTTTCTCATTATTCTAAAGTGGGTTTTAAAAAAACTAGTGAAAACTATCTGATCAGATTTTTCAGATAAAAGGGAATTTATTTTTATTTTCCTTTGTATGATGAAGTTGTGAAAACGAGACAACACCCATTTTGTCTTATTAGCCTTTTCCCCCTCAGATAAAAGGAGAAAGTCTTACTGTGTGCATGCATGGAAATGATGTTAAATGACAAAAACATGTTTTAGTTTTTTTTATGCAGGCTACACAGTTTTGGATTGGTTGGTACAGGATTGTACAGTGCTAGCAGTTCACCTGGTTTCCCGTTTGGTCATATCAGTATGGCTTCAGGAAGTACAGCCACTTTATTGTTGCACATTTGATTTTCTCTAAGAAAGTGCTAATGTACTGCACTGCTTTGCACAGATTATTTTTGTCGGCTTCATACGTTTATAACGCTACAGGAAACTTCCACCCCATAGAGGCAGAAGATCTATATTTTCAGATCATTTAACTGATTGTATTGTACTTATAACTGGTTGCAGTATGTATTTCACTGGAAGGTACTGTCATGTTATCTTACTGGTTTAGTTAATGGCTACATTTTTTATAAATGTTTTTGTTTTTACAAAATATTTGATCACCTCTAAAAATTAAAAAAACGGGAGTTTTTCGCAACAACACTAAGCCATTATACTACAATTGCCTGCTAACTATATTTAGTTACCTGATTTACTTTCTTCCTTTTGGGTACTTAACATGCACTTAAACATTTCAGATTTCTCAGAGTATATTAGTGATATTAGGTATATGTTAATGACATTTTTTATGTATTTTCTTTGCTCCCATGCTTTAATTATTTATGATTTATGTTGAATGTTTGTATTACTTGTTTATATTACATGTATGGAAGGTTATACATTACCCTACACCTGTAAGCTCAGCCCACTGACAGGCTCTGCAGGTTCACCCATTCACATCTTATGGAGCACTATGCTGAAATTTGTGTTCTTGGCCAATCATGACGGACCCACCACCCCTACAGGCTAAAGGTTATACAAGTGCCCATGCTTTCCTAAAAGACATGTAAAAATCATCTGATTTCCTAGGCACAAATTACAGATGTGGATGAAATGCAGTGTTTCTGTGGTCCCCTCAAAGGAGCAAATGACAAAAGTAGACTGATATCCACATTTGCCAAAGTTTGCAGCAACATGGTTGTCTTCACAGACAGCAACTTAAGCAAGATCTCCCCTCAGTGGGCTCATATGACTCACACAAGAGACCCCAATCACCACAGGAAGCTTCCACTGCAGAACAGATGGGAAAACATTTGACCTTTGATGCCTCACTACCTGCAAAAACTGCTTCAGGAGAAGGTGACTAAACAGCAGCCTCCCACTAAAACCAGCATGATACAATTAAATCACTGGTGCATACATTTTAATTGTGAAAGGCGACATGCCTCTATCCAATCAAAGCCTGAGGAAAGACAACACTAAACTGATCAACATAAGGTCCTCTATAATGTTTGTACTGTGCATTAAAAAACCTGAGTGGAAATGCAGAAAAGACCAAAATTAAAAACGTTAAATATTGCAAAAAAGTGTTTACTCTGGGCTGACTGAGAGAGCCTGTTAAAAGGTCAAAGTCTATATGAGACAAAAGCAGGGGTGCAATGGAAACTAAACACACATACAGTAAACGCAGTTTACCAACCTCACAAAATCTGAAATAGTGTTTACACAAAAGTGACATGGGTTACACTCTACCACACTTTTGTGTTGGATATTTTGGATATCTCACGTCTCCTCTGCCGGATCATATTTACATGAGCACAGAAAGCCCACCACCCACCTTTGTTAGGCAGAGGTGAAAGCAAACCGATCCCCATCTCAACTTAGTGGGGCAGACAGATGAGAGGTAGTTAGACAGGATGGACATCCAGCAGTAACTATTTATAATGTGCTGAATATTGAATGAAGGAACTCGCTGCCAGACCTGATGTGCAGCAACAGGATTTACCCACCCAGGAGTGCAGTCTGGAAAGCAGATAATTGCAATGAAGGAACGTCCATGTAAAAATCATGTTTTGTTAAATTGGGCCGTTTAAGCTCAGACTGATAATTCAATTTCGGCTTCAGGCATCTTCACTTGATTTTTCGAATTGAACACAAATAGATGTTTTGTCAGCACTTTTATTTTGATGTTAAGTGTCATATTGTTCCCTAAAACTAGATTAAATCAAGCAGTAACAGAGTTGCATTCCGATGACCTTTTCCTTTGTTGATTTTACAATTGATTAAATAACTATACAGTAAAAGTGCAAGTTAGTGGGTTGTATATCGCTGCAGTCAAACACAGCCATATAAATTCACTTTTCAAGTATTAAATAACATTGCGGAGGCAGATATTTCTGAGTCAGGTCAGAAGTGAGCTATGAACTTATGAAGACTAAGTTTTTGAAAGTGTGAAAACTCAGCAAGCATCTGCAGCCAGACAAAGGTTGAATGCACCAGTATCTGTGATTGCAACAACAAGAGATTTTGTATGAGTTAGGATGAGGCAGGTCTTCGGGTCATGTTCCTGAAATACAGTAAAGAAAGTAAATCAAGGTGAAGGTGTTTCAGAAGTAGGCTGCATTTTTCCAAAGAGCTTGCATCAGTACTAACAGTCTTCTCTCATTCTGATGAGAAGAATGTTTGTCATTTTCCACTGCCTTGTGTATTCCTCTCTCTCCTGACAAGCTACGTCACCCTGGTCAGACAGTATCACTGTCTGAGATGCTTCAGTGCTTCGCTTAATTTGTCTGTGATCCTTTTCGTTCCTTTTTTGGTCTCATTTATTCTCTTTGGCATTTGAAAAACTGAAAAAAATGAGTAAAATCGTGGTCAACTGAGGTTTATTACAGAATGTTTAGAAAATGTGTTATGCAAGGTCTTCTCCATTTTGATGTTAATTGTTTGCTGCACTTTTGCTAAAACATATGCTGTGAGTGTGGTACTGTTGTGATTTGCAAAATCAGATAACTAAGGAGCACATTAAGATTTTTGGAGCTGTCAGTGCACGCTGTTTGAAGTATTTTGGGGGAACTGAAGTTGATGGTTGTACAAGCAGACATGCCTTACCATTTTTAAAAGACTAAAATGGATTGCTTATTCGGCTTTTGTTACACATTCTTGTATACAGAAAATAATACCAAGATAATAATAAACGTTTTATTAAAAAAAAGTCTTTGTTTACTGTAGTTTTCTCTGTTGTGTCTCCATTTATCATTGCTGTCCTGTGGAAACCATGTATCTTGATTTTTCAGGTACTAAGAAAAACAGTAACACTTTATAATAACCATCATTAGTAGATGGTAAATTGATAGTTAATTAATCTTTAGTTAATTGTCATTTTACTGTTAAACAATGGAATTATAATTATTAACTGTTTACTAATTATTAGTAGTGCTGATTAACAGTTTATTGTTACACACATTATAGCCCTCATATACTATATTAGGTATCGGGTAATGATTAAAAAATGTTTGTAAATCTTTAAGAAACCATTTTTAAAACATCTATAAACATTACATAGATAGATGGACCAGATATTCCTAACACTTTGTTAAGGGTTACTAGTTGGATGGTAAACCGTCTATAAACAGTGTCTGGATGGTTATTATAAAGTTGCAACAGATGACTATAATTCCTTGTTAAATAGTTAATAAATACTTTGTAAACCATCTATAAACATTATCTGGATGGCTATTGTAAAGTTGTGACTGATGCTTTTCATAGTTGGTTAGTAAGTGCTTGGTAAAGTAATGATACATTTTTTGCCCTTCATTAAATTATATTAAAAAAAAATAGCCCTATACATACATATATGTATATACACACATATGTATATATACACATATATATGTATATATACTGTATATAAAAGTGTATATATATATATATATATATGTGTGTGTGTGTGTGTGTGTGTGTGTGTGTGTGTGTGTTAAACATACAAATATGGTTGTCAATTAGTATGAACTCTATTTTATATAGGCCTAGGTTACATTTCTAGTGCTTATTTTTCCATTGTTTGTTACAAATGATGTGCTACAGTATTTGCAGGGGGATAACAGGACCTGGGTTCTAGAAGTGTATTGACATGCAGATGAAGATATACTGTGGCTTGCAAAAGTATTCATACCCCTTGAACTTTTCCACATTTTTTCACGTTACAACCACAAACGTAAATGTATTTTATTGGAATTTCATGCGATAGACCAACACAAAGTGGCGCATAATTGTGACGTGGAAGGAAAATGACACATTGTTTTAAAAAAAAAAATCTGAAAAGTTTGCCATACAAAAGTATTCAGCCCCCTTTACTCTGATACCCTTAAATAAAATAAATAAAATCCAGTGCAACCAATTAGAGTTTAGATTCTCTGCCCGAGCCTGAGCCCGAACCGGACCCGACCCTCGGGCCGGGCTGGGCCGGGCCGATATTTTCCGCCGCTATCCTCGGGTCGGGCCAGGCCCTTGATCAAGCATTTGTGTTTTTTTAATCATTACTTTATTAACCTTAATCGGTGGGGAGAAAGCTATGCCTCTCCAGCTTCTCCCGTAGCTCTGGGTGTATGTCCTGCACTGACTTGAGTGTGAGGTAAACTGTGCTACCTCGTGTCTCCCCCATCTGCAGCACTGTTCACGGCCAGCGCGTCAGCATGCAGACCATGGCGAAGGACAGTATTAATTAGGTGATCGAGACAAGAAAGTCTCCTATATGGTTCTAGGGCTTGTTACCCACACTATTCGGCTGAGGGAGCAGCTAGGGTCGAGTTTTTTTTTACGTTTCTCATTCGGATCCATTTGCGATCCATTCCATTCTGAATAAACAAACAGCGCAGTTTACATGCTTCGTCCTTGTTGCATTACCTGTATTTATTAAGATAATTCTAAACAGATTTCTGTAGTTCAAACAACTCAGAATTGTAGTTGAGAACGTCAGTTATAACGGCCCACGTATTAAAAAATTGTCGGGTTTAAATCGGGCTCGGGCTCATAATTACAGTTAATGTGTCGGGCCGGGCTCGGACGCAATGTGCACGGGCTCGGGTAGGGTCGTGCTTGATTTTTTGGGCCAGCTCTAAGCTCTACAACCAGTTGCCTTCAGAAATCACCTAATTGTGTGAATGCGGATTTACCAGCATTCACAGTGTTATTTGATTCTTCTGTATGACTTTCGGTTGCCCACTACTTCTGCATACTTTCAGCTACAAAAAACATAAAAATATGAAAATGTACTGGGGTCTCATTTATAAACATGGCGTACGCACAAAATGGGGCTGAAAATGTGCGTACGCCATTTCCCACGTAAAGTTTGTGATTTATAAAAAACAAACTTGGCGGGAGAATGTGCGGACCTCCACGTAAACTCTGACCCATGTGTACACACATTTTGGAGACAATGGGAATTGGCGACAGATGTTGAGGTGGTGAACTGAAGTCAGACTGCAGAAAGTAAATGTGGGAAGAACGATTACTCGTAATATTTAAGTATTGATGCCTCACACACGTTTTTTTTTTTACTCCATATCATACGTTAGATCCACGTTATCATGACGATTAAATCCAGCTGTGTTATTTGCGCTTGTACTGAGTGATAATTGTTCCATAAACACCTTGTAAAATCCAAGTCAAATCTTAAATCAAATTTCGTTCTAAATATTTAATCAGCACTCTCTTACCATCCCATTGTCCACTACGGGAGCGCAGGAGATTAGATAGATTACTGCAGAACACAGTGTAAATAACTAAACATCTTTCTTAAATACTGTGCATATCTATAATCAAATGTCAAAGTCTGGAAATGCAGCCATTAACCTCTCGCACCAACGTTACTCTATATCCTCGTTATCAGTCCGAACTTTAATACTGTTCAGAACAAAACTGGCATGAAGAAACGTGTTTTCCCATCATACATTCGTCTTCAAATTGTATCTCAGGGTGGGGGATACCACTAATTGATGCTGTGATTTTGGCAAGGTGTTGTTACATATAAACATATAAATACTGCGGTGAACCCAGTGCATAATACTGCATGATGGCACTGCTGGCGCTGCAGGAGGACTACGCCAATAGAGGAATCAGGAGAGAAAGAGACTTCAGGGACCATGACGATGACTAGCTAACATGCCGTAAAGCAGTGCTCTTGGATCTATGTACTGAATTGGGTCCAGTACTAGAAAGGGCAACACGCCGGAACAATGTCCGGTCCAAATACAGATCCTCACCACTCTGGGGTTCCTCGCAACCGGCTGCTTCCAGCGGCAAATGGCAGTCACCTAAGGTTTTTTATATAAATATTATACATAATCTTAAACTTCTCTTCGCCAGGATCGTTACTGATCAGCATTCATGAGGCGCATTTTATTGACTATTAATGGTTAAAAATGGGCGTGTACAGGGTGGGATAAGAGGCTCACGTACGCACACTTGGATAATCTGTGATTTATAAAGGAAACATTGCTTACAGATGTGCGTATGCACGGTTTTATAAGGCTGAATTTTTTTTTTTGCCTTATGCCATTTTTGGCTTTTGGGAGTACATACACTTTTAGTAAGGATCCTACGCACAGTTTTATAAATGAGACCCCAGCTCTTTAGGACATTTGTGCTTGTTTCCAACTTTTTTCTACCATTTATACTTTTAAAAATATTACATTGAAAGTCTCTTCAAATCCTCTTCAGGCTTCTTCCACTTCGAAATGCTACTGCCTACAGACGTCATTCAAACTTTTAACTATTTGCAAAACCTTCAGCTATTAGAAAATGATTAATCTTTTTTATATCTTTTACAGTTTTTGTGTTATCACTGTTTAGTGCTTCTTTCAGGCTTTTTCTGCGTTTATAATTGGTGTGTATCGAGCGCCTTAGACTGTGACCCTTGATTCAATACCCAGTCCAGGCTGGGCCTTTTTGTGAGGAGTTTGCATGTTCACCCAGATTTTTTTGACATACTATATTATCACTTTATACCACTTTTTTTGACATACTATACTATGACTATTTAATGTTTTCTTTCGAGAAACCATACTATGACTTTTTTCAACATACTATACTATGACTTTTTTATACATTTTTTCAACACATTATACCATTACTTTTTATCAATTTTTTGGAGACACTATACTATGACATTTTAATGACTTTTTTTGACATGCCATACTATTTCTTTTTTTTACTTTTTCGATTTACTATATTGTGACTTTTTCAACATTCTATACCATGACTTTTTTCGACATCTTATACTATGACTTTTTTGTGACTTTTTTCGAGAAACCATACTATGACTTTTTTATGACTTTTTTCAACATACTATACTATGACTTTTTTATACATTTTTTCAACACATTATACCATTACTTTTTATCAATTTTTTGGAGACACTATACTATGACTTTTTAATGATTTTTTTTGACATGCCATACTATTTCTTTTTTTTACTTTTTCGACTTACTATATTGTGACTTTTTCAACATTCTATACCATGACTTTTTAACGGCTGTTTTAGACATACGATACTATGATTTTTTATCACTTTTTTTGACATACTATACTGACTTTTTTCAACATAATATACTATGACTTTTTTTTTTTTGGGGGGCATTTTAGGCCTTCAATTCCACAGGACAGATGAAGACTTGAAAGGGGAGAGAAAAGGGGAATGATGTGCAGCAAAGGGCCGCAGGTCGGAGTCGACCCGCGGCCCGCTGTGTCGAGGAGTAAACCTCTATATGTGCGCCTGCTCTACCAACTGAGCTAACCCGGCCACCGTACTATGACTTTTAAATGACTTTTTTCGACATACTATAGTATGACTTTTTAATGGCTTTTTTTTAATATACTATGACTTTTTATCACATTTTTTCAACATACTATACTATGACTTTTTTTGACATATCATACTGTGACTTTTTTCGAAATACTGTACTATGACTTTTTAATGGATTGTTTCGACATGCAATACTATGACTATTTAATGGCTTTTTTTGACATACTCTACTTTGACTTTTTTCGACATACTATACTGTGACTTTTTAAAGGCCGTTTTGGACATACTATACTGTGACTTTTTAAAGGCCGTTTTTGATATACTATACTATGACTTTTGAATAGCTTTTTTCGATATACTATGACTTTATTGACATACTATACTATGACTTTTTAGACATACCATATTATGACTTTTTTCGACTAACCATACTATGACTTTTTTATGACTTTTTCCGACTTACTATACTATGACTTTTGTATGGATTTTTTCAACATACTATACAATGAGTTTTTTCGACATACTATACTATAACTTTGTATGACTTTTTCGACATACTATACTATGACTTTTTATGTCTTTCCTGTCCAGGAATAGCTTACCAAGATGAGGTACTGACTCATCTGATAATTCATACCCTGAGGTAAAAGGATCAAACCCTACTTGTGTCTTGAGAGTTTTTCATTTCCTGTTTTCAGTACTGTGAACGATAAATACAACTTTAAACCAAACCATTACATGATTCGCAGATAGCTCAGCAGGATTAGCTTGGAACGCAGTGAAGATTTCAGGTTGAGGGTTCAATCCCTTTACATTTCCTGTAAATTTTAAGATTCAACACTGTAAGTAAAGAAGTCAAATACACTTCAAGAATATATGAAGTGTGTAAGAACAGATAGGTGACATATTGGATGTGGAAGAGAAAAGCTGAATACATTTTTCCCTGGTGCTTTCAGTATTGTATCGTTTTCCAAGTACCTTTGTCACTTTTTTGCACAGAGATAGAGCTGTTAAAAGAAATACAGGAATGATCAGAAAGAGCAACATCATTCACCACGACCTTGGAGATGTTCAGACCTTTCGAGATAATTAAGTCCAGGATGTGACCCTAAAGGCCGTTTTTGATATACTAAACTATGACTTTTTAATGGCTTTTTTCGATATACTATACAATGACTTTTTTAACATACTATACTATGACTTTTTAATGACTTTTTTCAACATACTATACTATGACCTCTTTATGACTTTTTTCGACATGCTATACTATGACTATTTAATGGCTTTTTTCGACATACTATATACTTTGACTTTTTTCGACATACCATACTATGACTTTTTTCGACATACTATACTATGACTTTTTAATGGCTTTTTTTTTTACATATTATACTATGACTTTTTTCGACATACTATACTGTGACTTTTTAATGATTTTTTTCAACATACTATACTATGGCTTTTTAATGATTTTTTTCAACATGCTATACTATGACTATTTAGCGGCTTTTTTTGACATACTATACTCTGACTTTTTTCAACATACTATACTATGACCTTTTTAACAGCTTTTTTCGACATACTATACTATGACTTTTTTTGACATACTATACTATGACTTTTTAACGGCTTTTTTCGACGTACTATACTATGACTTGTTTCGACATACTATACTGTGACTTTTTAAACGCCGTTTTTGATATATTATACTATGACTTTTTAATGGCTTTTTTCGACATGCTATACTATAACTTTTTTCATGACTTTCTTGTCCTGAAATAGCTCACCAAGATAAGGAACTGACTCAACTGATAATTCATAATCTGATGTTAAAGGATCAACCCCCCCCCTTCTCTCTTGAGAGTTTTTTATTTCCTGTTTTCAGTACTGTGAACAATAAATACAACTTTGAACTAAGCTGTTACAAGCTTTGCAGATAGCTCATCAGGATTATCTTGGAACATAGTAAAGGTTTAAGGTTGAGGGTTCAAACCCTTTACATTTTCTGTAAATTTTAAGGGTCAACATTGAAAGTGAAGAAGTCAAATACACATCAAGAATATATGAAGCGTGTAAGATCAGATAGGTGAGTGTGCTATAATGCTGCAGTGAAGAAAACTGGTTCAAATGAAGTGACTGACTTTTAATGACTTTTTTTGACATGCTATGATATGACTTCTTATGACTTTTCCGACATACTATACTATGACTTTTTTATCTCTTTTTTCGACGTACTATACTATGACTTTTGTCGCCAAACTATGTTATGACATTTTGACGATGTTCTGGTTCCTGGGTAGCTCAGTTGCAGAGTGCCATCCACATAAAGAGATTTGTTCCTTGATGCAGAGGTCCTGGGTTCGAATCCTACCTGTGGAGGTTTGCTGCATGTCTTCCCCCTCTCTTTCAACATACTCTATTTGATAGTACAGTGGCTCAGTGGTTAGCAATGCTTCAACCACACCAGCAAGTAAGCAGTGAAGATTGTGACCCCCCGGTTCAATACCCAGTCTGGGCTCAGCATTTTTGTGTGGAGTTTGCTAACCTGACAAGCCAGACTTACATCAAGATGTTGGGTCTGGGAACTCACCATTGGCAGGGCTCAATCCAAGGGGTGGGATAAACGGTTGTCTTTCAAATTCCCTCTGCACGCAATAGGATAGTGCTACAACAAACCAGAGCAACGCTAGTTGATAGATTAAACATATCTAGTCGGCAAAACTCCGAACACATCTTCCTTTTTTAAGAATGACTTCAGTGCCGTTCTTTGTTCTTTTCTCAAAGAAAAGCTCAAGTCCTTCAGAGTCGCGGCCAAAGCCGATTCGAAAGACCACTGTTCGCCAGCAGCAGCAGCCATCGTCTTTGTTTTCAAATAGCAGGGAATTCACGCGGAACCATCATTATGTTAAGCCTGCCCACCGACTCTATACATAATGTGATTGGCCCGGCTAGAGTTTGACTTTTCCAGCTCGCGAGCCAACGGAGAGTTGCTAGAGCCCCTGGCTGCAAATTATATTTGCTGCCAATAGGGTATGTCTAGATTTCTAGGCTGGGAGTTTGCATGTTCTTCCAGACTTTCTTATGACTTTTTTCAACATATACTATTACTTTTTATCATTTTTTTCGATATATTATGCAATGACTATTTTTGACATAGTATACTATGACTATTTTTGACTTTTTTCAACAAACTATACTATGACTTTTTTATGACTTTTTTCATCATCATATTATACTGTGACTTTTTTTAATGACCTTTTTGAACATACTATACTATGAGTATTTTTGACATACTATACAATGACTTTTTTATCACTTTATTGACATACTATGGTGTGACTTTGTTCGATTTACCATACTATGACTTTTTTTTATCACTTTTGTCGACATGCTATACTATGACTTTTTTCGACATGCTATACTGTGACTTTTTATCCCTTTTTTCAACATACTGTAGTTTGAGAATTTTCGAAATACTATACTAGGACTATACTATAACTATAACTATAATCATTTTGGTGGCATGGTGGCTCAGTGGTTCGCAAATACAATGGAGACTGTAACCTGTGGTTCAATACCCAGTCCAGGCTCAGCCTTTTTGTGTTGCATGTTCTTACAGACTTTCTTTGCAATACTACTATGACTTTTTTATCACTTTTTTCAAAACATACTGTACTATACTATATATTTTCGACATACTATACTAGAGAATTTTTGACATACTATACTATGACATCACTTTTTTACATACTACACTACGAATATTTTTGACACACTATACTATGACTTTATTAAGACTTTTTTCGACAAACTATACTATGACTTTTTTATCACTTTTTTAGACATACTATACTATGGCTTTTTTCGACATTCTATATTATGACTTTTTAATCGCTTTTTTTGACACGCTGTTCTATGACTTTTTAACACTTTGTTCGACATACTATACTATGACTATTTTCGACATTCTATAATTATGACTTTTTAATGGCTTTTTTTCGACATACTATACTAGGATTTTTTTAATGGCTTTTTCGACATAATATACTATGACATTTTAATGGATATTTCAACAGAATATGCAGTGACTATTTTCAACGTACTGAATATGGGGGAATGTTGGTTCAGTGGTCAGCAATGCCCCAACTACACCAGTAAGTAAGCAGTGAAGACTGTGTCCCTTGGTTCAATATTCAGTGTCGGCTCAGCCTTCTTCCAGACTTTCTTTGACATACTCTACTATTACTTTTTATCATTTTTTTTCGACATACTATACTATGACTATTTTTGATATACTATACTATGACTTTTTTCGACAAACTATATTATGACTTTTTTTTACCACTTTTTTGACACACTACAGTATATTGTGACTTTTTTTGATGTACTATTGTGAATTTTGTATCACTTTTTTTGACATGCTATACTGTGACTTTTTATACATTTTTTTCTACATACTCTATGACATTTTTTCGACATACTATACTATTACTTTTTTAAATAATTTTTTCGACATACTGTACTATCACTTATCAATGGCTTTTTTTTTTTTTACATGCTATGCCTGTTGTCAACGTACTTTATTTGGTGGCATGGTGACTCAGTGGTTAGCACTGTGCTAACTAGCACCAGCAAATAGGCACTGCAGAATATGACCCTTGTTTCGATCCCCAGTGTGGGCTGGGACTTTTTGTGTGGACATACTACACCATGACTTTTATTTATACTATGACTTGTATATGTTTATTTTGGACATACTATGCTATGACTGTTTTCAACATACTCTATTTGGTTACATGGTGGCTCAGATGTTAGCAGTACTCCAACTACACCAGCAAGTACGTACTGGAGACTGTTGCCCCTGTCCGATACCCAGTCCAGGCTTTTCTTTTAAATTGAAAGTCAATGGAGCAATCTGCAAATCCTCTTCAGGCTTCTTCCACTTTGAAATGCTACTCCTCCCATAGACTTTCACCTACAGACGTCATTCAGCTTCAGCTAGAAAATTATTCAGCTTTCTGATATCTTTCACAGTTTATGTGTTATCACTGTTAAAGTCAAGTGAAGTGAAGTAAAAAAAAACAACATTCTCTTTAACTTGCTCTCACGGCCACAATTCTTACTTCTCATACACCATTTATATGTCAAAACGTTGATATACTTGTCTACTCTCAACCAATTTAAGCAATAGGACTTATACATTTGGCTCTGCGAGCCTCCAAATGACAAGAGCTACAAGCATTCCTTCATTGACAGCCCTTGTTAAACATTCTTGACATTTCTGGACAAAAGCACAGAGTACCAGTTTTTCAAATCACTGATATGCCCACATTTTTTTAACTTTATCCACACAAATTATACAGTTGTGTTCAAAATAATAGCAGTGTGTTTAAAAAAGTGAATAATGCTCAAAATCCTTAGAATGGCTTTTAATTCCATAATATCAATGCATTGGGAACACTGCACATTCAATTCCAAATCAAAACATGACCAAAATTGATCAAGTTTGTGTTATACCTTTACAGAAAGTGAAGAAAAAGGAATATTAGGCTGTTCAAAAAAAATAGCAGTATTTGCATTTTTCTTTACAAACTGAAACATTTACTGTATACACTGAAAAAATGTCTCAAGGGTTTGCTTTACTTTGAATCACTGCACTAATATTTAGTTGCATAACCATTATTTCTGAGAACTGCTTCACATCTGTGTTGCATGGAGTCAACCAACTTCTGGCACCTGTGAACAGGTATTCCAGCCCAGGACGATTGAACTACATTCCACAATTCCTCTGCATTACTGGGTTTTGCCTCAGAAACAACATTTTTGATGTCACCCCACAAGTTTTCTATGGGATTGAGGTCTGGGGATTGGGCTGGCTACTCCATAACATCAATCTTGTACAAAATATTCAGAACATAAAATACTTCATCAGCAGAATCAGCAGTGTGATCAGAGATCAGGAAACATACAGTGTCTGTTTTCTATGACTCTACAACACTTACTAGTAAATTATTTGCCATGTGGAAATATTACTTCTACCAAAAAATTAGATTGAGGTTAGAGATGTTGGACTGCTATTATTTTGAACTGTTGAACTGTATATCAATACATTCACAAATGCTTTCAGGTGCTGACGGGGAGGTCATTATAATGATACCACATATTGTTTAGGCGTTTTTTTAGGCTTCTTCGATGGGAAGTTTACCACGGCTCTCTCTTAGTTAATCTCAGTGGCAAGCAGTTTATAAACAAACAGGTGTGATAATTAAACTTCAAAGCCAGGGCAAGGCTTGATTACAGCTTGATGAACCAGCTGCTGTTCTCCTACACCATGACACCGCACAGAAAAATTACAACTACAGACAGTAATATGAACAATAACACAACATTACAATTGATTTATATTAATTATTTATACAGTTTATCATGTGTATTTGTGTGTTTGTGTATTTATAATAACAATAATATATTTATACTGATCACTCAGGATTTTCTTATCAGTTAAAAAAGGACCTCTCTCTACATATGTTTATATGTATTTCTCTGTCAATATGTCTGTCTGCTGTACATATATAATAAAACAAATAGTGGTGCAGATCATTTCTTACTCTTTATTTTTCATCCTCCATCCCTTTCCCAATTTTTCAGCTGCTTTCCATGCTGAATTAAGTCTTATTTAGGGATTCATACTTAATTCGAGCCTAAAAATGTTCCACATCTTTCATTCATTAGGAGTTTTATACAACTTGTAAATTCTATTCATACTTTTTGAAAATATTGAACACAGCTGATTGAGATTTCCTAATTTGACCCACCCATTTTACCAACTCATTCATTACTTTTTCAGTTACTTCTTCATCCAACTTAAAGCTGGCAATTCAGTTTAGCATCAGCTTTTACAAAAACTTTCATTCCATATTGGTATTATTACGATTTTTTAAAGAGATTCTTATTAATTAGAAACATTTCCACTTTTCCACATTTCCCTACAACTTCACTTTTTATACATGTTAACCAGCAATTCTGCGTGGCGACAGCTTTTAAAAAAAAACTTAAAATATTCCACTTTTGTTTGATACATAATTTGTATTATTCAAAATTTCAATGAAATTCATACTAATAAAAAGATTCCCACTTTTCCAACTATTCTCACTACTTCACCTTCTTCTTATGCAATTATGCCAGCAATCCAGTTTAGCTTTAGTAATTTAGCTTTTCAGTATTCACAAGCATTTTCTGCAGAAAATGCATTTTCTAATTAGTAAATAGAGTCCACTTGTGTGTAATCTAATCTCAGTATAAATAAAGCTGTTCTGTGAAGGCCTCAGAGGTTTGTTAGAGAACATTAGTGAACAAACAGCACCATGAAGCCCAAGGAACCTACAGACAGGTTAGGGATGAAGTTGTGGAGAAGTTTAAAGCAGGGTTAGGTTATAAAAAAAATGTCCCAAGCTTTGAACATCTCACGGAGCACTGTTCAATCCATCATCTGAAAATGGAAAGAGCATGGCACAACTGCAAACCTACCAAGAAATGCCCGTCCACGTAAACTTACAGGCAAGGACAGCATTGAGAAGCAGCCAAGATGCCCGTGGTCACTCAAAAGTCACGTGGAGGACGAAGTTTTTTTTCTCAAAGCAAGACGCTGTGTGTGGTGGAAAACTAACACTGCACATCACCCTGAATACACCATTCCCACCGTGAAATATGTAGATGGCAGCATGATTCTGTGGGGATGCTCTTCTTCACACTTTTCAGATTTTTATTTGTAAAAAGAAAGCGACACAAAGCAGGGTTCAGTTCACAATGTTCTAAAGGTTTAATGAGACACAAGGATATATTTTCTAAAAAAATTGTACATTCATTTAGATGACATGTAGTAAGATAAAAGAGTCAGAATGGGAAGGATTGTCCCAATGTTTGTTCACACAGATAGGAATGCAGTGTTGCAATTTAGGATACAAATAAAATGAATTCAGAGTTCTCACAGAATGGAATGTGGAATGTACATTACTATATATATATATATATTATAATGTACATTATTCACAACAGGTAATGTCAAGCTTAATTGAGAATAACGAATAACTGCTATGTATAATCTATCTGTCATTACACTTGGCTGTGTGTCACGTTTGTCGGGGGAAGCAGAAAAACATCTGGCTGACAGAAGAAACAGACAAAAAAAGCTTACTGCATTGCCACATTCAATTCATCTTAGTAGCTCCCCCAAACATCAATGTATTCATTTTCACATGACAACAGCAATGGGGACAACACGAAACGGCTTCACATCTGAACCAGAATTATTCATCATAATCTCTCTTTCTGTCTGTAAAATTATTTATGTGCTTCAATTATGGAAAAGCAAAACTCCTGTCGAAATACAAAAGGATGGACCAACATGGATTTCAAAGACAGAGCTGAGATCTTTCTGCGGGATCCACTTGATAATTTTGGATTGCTCTTGGCAAAACCCCCTGTATAGAAATAACTAAGTCTGTTTCTCTGTACAGTATAGTGTTGGAGAAATGCAGTATGGGTGCTGTAACTGCAGCTGATCCATCTGATCTGCTGGCACAGTTAAAATAAATAAATAAATAAATAAAACCATTTGTTCTGCGCTTTCTCTTTGCATTCTGAATATTTGAATTGAACTTTCACACAGCTGGACAGTTTTAGAATTCTATTCATTTTAGTGATTAGTATTCACTGTGTCAGCAAATGGCTGCTTACATGTGAGCATGCAGGCCACAATTTCACCAACAGACAGAGTGTTGGTAAATATTTTAACACATTTTTACTGTCTCACTGATGTCTTTTGCAGCAGTCCACATTCTTTTCTTTAATTGAAATATACAAATTAGCAGTTGAGCGTCTGACATCAAAGAAGAGATCTGTGTGACATCTGTGCAGAGCTGTAACTACCATTTTGGAACTCTCCCATGGTGTCGCCAGGTAAATCTGAGGGGTCACCAGATGGCTAAAAGGTAAGGAAAGCAGGAAATTAGCTTCTTTTCTTTTCTAAAAAAATACTTCATAATTGTATCTTTTCAGGCATCTAAAATGTAATGCAATAAAACAATTGGAGAAGGGATATGGAGAAACTATTAGACAGAACTGGTCACAACCTGTAGAAATGAGTGTGACGACAAAGTGCCAGAGGACAGAGGACCTAGCTTTGTTTTAAGGGTCACAATTACCGGAAACACAACACCTGTGCTCATGGATATTATGGTAGGCTACTTAAAAAAACTTGATTGAAACCTGATTACTGCAATCTGTGTCAAAATGTAAACTTCCTTTCTAAATCATAACTAACATAAATCTCAACACACAGACATGATACGCATATTTTTAGATTTAGTGTGACTTACACTTTCCGGGGATATCATCTCTGATGTCCATTGCAAAAAAAAGGTTTCTGCAGTATTAAAGTAATCCAACGATAGTTGTCTGAACATACGTGGGTCTATTGCAAACAGGAACTGCTAATAGCTAATTCAGCATACTTTTAATGGTGCCAATTTGCCAAAATGTAAACAAATAGGTTAAAGAAAACAGGGCTCAAGTTGTTGCCTACAGGTAACTCACTGACTTCAACCATTATACTTCCTGTTTACATCCCCCAAAGAATCATGCGCAATGTAGTTCCATGGAAGGTGATGACGGGTAGGTGTTGGGGAGGCACTTTTGCCTCAATTTTGTGTGAGGGGGGCCACAGTGTCAGACTTTGGAAACCCTGTTTTAGTGTAAAATGTAAGCAGGTTTAGGCCTGATTTAGACCTATATTCCTGCCATTGTGGGGAATGCTTGAAACAATTTAGACAGTTGTGTGGGGAAGTCTAATTTGCCAAAAAATACATATTAGGTTACATTAATATAGAAAATGTGAGTAAAAGTGCTGACAATTTTATTTGTGACTAGGAGGTGATTAGCTTAGCTTGGCATACATACTGGAAGTAGGAGGAAACAGGGGGACATTTTCCAGGCAATAGACAGTTAATTAGTGAGTGTTTAAGGTGCTGATCGCAGATTAATATTTGGACACAGCCAGGCTAGCTGTTTCTGGTATTTATTTTAAGCTAAGCTAACTGGCTGCTGGCTGTAGCTTCATTCTTAGTGTACAAACATAAGAGTGGTAGCCTATCAATCTTCTCATCCAACTCCCAGCGAGAACGTGAATAAGTGTAGGCCTATCTCCCAGAATGACAAACTATTCCTTTAGGACAGCTTACTCTAAGAGACTGAGGACATTACATTTTATTTGGAGTTTATTGGTTATCGTCTCCTTAAAGAGAGAAAACTGTCGATTACAATCTGTTGTTTTCCCTTCACACATTTTTAAAGACCTTTTTTATTGCACCTAAACAATTATAGTAGTAGCACTAGTTAATTAATAATGTGGGAGCAAAATAGTTTTTTTACCATCAGATACAAGGCTTGGACACAACAGGAACACGTGTATAATTTAATCTAATACAGTAAAATAGTAATAGTAAAATCAAATACCTTTGTGAAATCATAACTGCCTCAAATAGACTTCCTAATACTACAGTTCTGACAATGACACCAATGCCTTTTAATTGTCCTTCACAACTCATAAAACTCTGTTTGCTCTGAAAGTAGGGTGGTGACTGTAAATATTAAGGTCTGAGGACATTGTTAATGGATTCTCTGATGACACATTTCATCCACGCACTGATTGTAATTGCTTTTTACATGACAAGTAATAGTGCAAGGGCTTTAGAGACACTGAAGAATCCCTTGAAAATAGAGACCTATGAAATTAAACCTTGGTTTTCAATTTACACTCCCACAAGAGTTGAGCAATTAAATGGATTTAACCCAGACCGTATAATAAGAAATAAATAAGTTTCAAAGGGAATCTCAAGTATCATATTTTCTTTTGGACAGGCTTCATCATTGGCCTTTGTTTTAAATGTTCTTTATCTTTTAACAAAACACTAGTTGCTGATGTTTTCTCCACCCACTCTGTGTGTTTACGCTTCATCTAAAAACCAACACTGCAGGTTCAACACACCAACACACTCAGCTGGTTCCTCTGATATTGAAATGACCTGGGTCTGCAGTGTTTATTGTCTTAGAAGGGCTCAGACGATGCCTGCAATTCAGAATATTGTTTGTGAACTGCTTTGTATGAGGATGAAGAGACTTTGTGAATCTTGCTGCATCTGAAAAAGGGTCCCCCTGTTAATGCCCTAACTACTTTACAACCATGTTACTTTTGCAAATTCGCTTCTATTTTTCTCTTGAATCATACGTTAGAGGTTTTTAAATAATTCTCCCTCTATCTCTCTCTCTCTGCTGTCTTGCTCTCCTCGGATTTGGGATAAAGACTGAATTACACAGCAGCACAGTCCTGGATAGCAGAGACAGAGATTACCCTCCCTGATCTTTCTACAGACAAGAAATAGTTCAGTGCAAAACCCTCCCCGAGGGCCTTGCCACCTCAGTACTGACAGACTGCGTATTAGCATGTATCAGAGAAGAGAAAGGAAACTTTTTTTTTCCCTTTTGACCCACCACTTGACTGGAGAAAGAGAGGAATCTGCACTGGATATTAGGCCTGTCACCACACTGATCTCTACAAAAAAGATTTGCATACTGCCATGTTGGAGGCAAACGGCTCCAGTGCCAACAGGTACAGCACACTGCCTCTTTTTTGACAAGACTGACAAGAGAAAACTAAAACGTCTGTTGTGTTTGCTGCTGTTTCCTCCTCCAGATTTGACTCTTTATGCAGTGCTCCATTAAGAGCAGTTCTACTTACTGCATCCACAACCACTCTTCTACACATTTTCAGTTTTTTTTCTGTCTTTGCACCATGAAGAGCAAACATTCAGTCAGTTAATATAACCTATAACCCATTATACTCATAATCCTCCATGCCAGTTTCACCTTGTGAAACTCTGTGCACTGATATTATATGAGGACCCTGTGTTCATTCGCACCTTTCTTAAAATATTCACTCACAATAGTATAATCGCTTGTAGTTAAAAATACCACATCCTCTCCAACCTCTGTCATAGTGCCATTTCTTATTGAGTTTGCTTTTGTATGCAGTGGCAAATTCATGTCGATTGTGTCACCCAAGAACCTGATCTACTAAATGTCTCACCAGTATAAGCTGCTGCTTCACTAGCTAATTAAGAAGCATGAATAATGTATTGGCTTGCGTCATAAATGGAACTGGCCGTACGTCTGTCGTGGATGCAGCGAGAGGATGTGTCAGACCTCAGTCACAAACTAATGTTAAGCGGGACACCCACCTTGCACCAGAGAACTATGGGAAAAGAAAGTGGGTGGGAATTGGACGAAGGGGGTGGGAATTGGACGAAGGGGGTATTAGGTGGTGGTGTGCAGCAGAGGCGAAATATTAGGGAAGAGATTTAAGCATGACTTATGTGACCTGAAAATTTAATATTTCAGAGTTTGGCTTTTCTGGCAAATGGGTCAGTGGCCATGGGGATGGTCTTAGTAATGGTGCCATGCTTATGTGAGCTGTGATAAGTAGGTCAGTAAATAAAATGAAGCTCTTCTCCCAGAACATCATTGAAAGTGATGATGGTAAAGCTGTTGAATGGATAAAAAAGATTTTGATTCAGGACAAAGCAATGAATTATGTCAGGAGCTTTTCTTAGCAGGAAGGTGTAAACAAGAGGAAGATTAATTAAATTGTTTTCCTCCCTCCTTAACCAGAAAGCATTTACTGCACATGTGATTTTTCTAATTTCAAGGATTAGCGACAGCATGTCTTATCGCCTCATCGTGTGCCAAATTAGCCCTCTGTTGTGCCCGGCACACTCAGCAATATTGCATTGTGTGGCCAACTGACCTTCCAAGAGCAGACATACATAGGGATAAAGATGACAAAAATAAAGAGAACAATTTTCTCTCCAGGCGTCAAGCACATCAGAAAGGAATCAATTGTTTTTTTTTGTCACACTTTGTGAAAAATAACTTTGTTATTTGTCACAACATCCCTGCTCTGTTTTTCTGTTTTTACTTTTGCACTGAATGGAATTGTAAATAAATCTTATTTACTGTAGTTCTTTGAAGCTGATATTTGTACCATTTACTCCTGTGTGTTTCCAGCCTCATCACAATTTGAGATCTGATACTAATTCAATTTTTTTCCATGTTCTTCAATTTTGTCCTTTCCTATTTGCTGGCGTTTCTCAGCTCCTACCAGACGGCAGGTTCACTTGACACCACAGCAGCACATCAAATTACATTTTCATAACTCTTAGACTCTTGCACACATATTTCGAGCTTATTTCTGGTCACTTATCCTCACACCTGATCCCAATTCTCAGCTCATGGAGAATAAACCTGGCATTCGTGGCACACGTCCCTGCAAGGCTGCCAAATTTAGATTTCAGGTCGAATTGGCAGACACCTATGACTGATACTGTGGCAGCTGATATAAATCAAACTGATATACTATATGAGGTATATAAATGTATATAATTCATATTATATTTGTTTATGCACCCGTCATTTATGGGCTGTAGATGCATGTTTGCGAAAAGGAAAGATTGAAAATGATTACCGAAATAGTGAAGTAGTGAGCATGAGGAAAGTAATAAAAAAAGAAGATGAGTGAAGAGGAAAGCCACGGAGGGAAGGGATGAGAGGATTTATTGTGAAACCTGTGCTGTAGTCCTGTCTGATCAGCAGTGGGTGGGTAGACAGTGGGAAAACACTATATTGATGGGACTGTTTGCCCCAAAAAAAGGCTTAAACACAGAAAACTGGTAGGAGGTGTGTGTGTGTGTGTGTGTGTGTGTGTGTGTGTGTGTGTGTGTTTTCCTATTGTGCCTTCAGTTTGCCACTAATGTCTGAAAACACGCATCAAGAAGTGTAAAAAGTACCTATGGGGCACTCGGTTTGGTGCTCGTTGACACTGTTCTCTTTCTGTCTGAAAATGAACAATGAAATAAATGAATAATGCAGGTTCTTAACCTTACTCTTGGATCATGCTGTGAAAAATACACCTGTGATTATCCATAACGTCTCTGTATTTTTACACCGAGCGGGTCGACAGCAGCACTTGACCTGAGCTCCACCTATTGGCATCAGTACTTCTGTTCCCACTTCAGTTTGTTAACAGTAGTTGTGTTTGTCTAATGCATGGTGTTCGTGTTTGTGTAGGAGGGATTTAACTAAAAGTTCACACAATGCTACGCAGTCCTCAGACCTGTGAGTAAGCTGAACACTGGAGTGGACTTTTCTAAAACAGAGCAATGCTTCGGCTTCAAACCTGCACTTTTATGATGCACATTCCCTATAGAAAAATGTGGAAATACAGAAAGTAAAGCAAAACTGAACCGAATAACTGGACACATAATTTTGTGAATGTGTAATGGGGAAATGTAAGCCGTAGGAAAACATTACAGAAAACATTCAATTAATCAAAAAAAGTTGCCATTAATACCATTTAGACATTCAAAAATACAAAAAGCCTGTCAGGCATACAGTATTTCACAACAACATACAGTATGTTCTTGAGTCACTGAAAGGCATGCGTTAAGCTTCTGAAAACAGTGGCTTTACCATGAACAACTTTGAGAATGATACAAAGCCCTGTCTGTGTCTGCACTGTGATGATTAAAGCTCCCTTCTAAGTTAGGGCTAAACATTAGTTGTTGTCAAGGTCACAGTAATAATTTTGACTGAAACAGAAACCTCGATGGGAATATGAAATTAATCTCTGTATACGTTTAAGCAGCGCTCAGCACTATTCTCCTTAGAAGGTCCCAGGAGCCCTTCTTCAGAATGCAGAGATCAAATACTCCAAAGACAACTGTTCATACTATCTTAGGCTTTACCACAGAGTAATTTTGAAGACACTAGAGTGTATTGTAATTGGATTCACTCCAGCACTGAGAAACTAGCTATTCAAAAAATACCTGTCTTCACCTCTTATAAAATGCAGGAGTTCATTAATACCACCCTCCTTTTCTCCCTCTATGTGTGCAAAGTGAACCCTGTCCTATTACTGTCCAGGTTTCTCAACTAATAACCAGTACTGAAAAAGGCCAAAGGCAGTTTCTACAAAGAATAGTTGCACTTTGATCACCTATCCTAAATCAAACATTAAATCATGTTTTATGTGGTTTGACGTCAATCATTCTTGAAAAACATTTCAACAATTCACACATTATCATCCGATGCTTAGATCAGTCAGCCTTTTTGTTTGAATTGATTGGTTTACCAAGGTAAAAAGACATTCTTCAGTCAGAGCCATTGTAATACACAAGTAACTACTCACTGTATACAGAATTGTGTTCTTTAGTGGTTGTGAGCCGTTTCAACACATGTAGGCCAAGCAACGCGTTATAGTTAGTGACAAAAAGGGACACTCCTGTATCTTAGAAGCTAAGTAAAGCTAACACCCAAGATAAATAGTAAAGATAACATACAGCGCCATACCCATAGATATAAAACTGGTTTATATCTATGGCCATACCTCTTCTAGTTCCAGCCACTGGAAGTTCAAATATGTGGAAAAAACATGAACAACACCTAAAATCAGTGTTTACTCATAAATATATAACTGCATTACATCTTCATCTACTACGATCACTGTAATTTCTATCAAAGAAAACATTGTGAGAGATTTTGTTGATCCAAAAATGTTCAGATGATACCACAAGTTGGAACTATGAACACTAGTGGATGTAGTAAGATGCATTATGGGTAGTGAAGTTATACATGAATATATCTATCCGCTTTGAGAGGTAGAAGAAGCATTTTGTGAAAAACCAACATTAAACATGAGATGAGTAGAAAGCAGCCGGTCCAAGTGAAGAACCTCAGTAATCGGGTGGTCCTATTCACCAGTGAGACCGACTGCCAGTTAGGGACACTGGCTTTACTTTGGCTGTGAGGACAGATCTGCAATGTAAATTGGCAAACATCTCAATTTACCGCTCAATTCTAACTCTCACCTACAGTACAGTCACGACTCATGACCAAAGAGTGAGATCACAGATCCAAGGAGTCGAGATCAGCGTGGCAGTGAGAGGTGTTCGGGATCATTCCCAGACCATGTTCAACAGGATGACATTTCTCACAAAAATGACGTCATGTGTTGCACATGTAACTACCTTCAATCAGCACAGAAAGAAGCTGGCCAACCCTCATCAAGAAATATTGTATAATATTTATTTTTCATTATTTTATTACAAAATCATTAACATGTCAATTATATATATTAAAGAATAGGCAGAACAGAAATATACATCATTCTCTGATTAGTATCCTACGTTTTTCCTTTTAAATTTTCATTATAGTGACAACTCACAGTTTCCAAGGAAAATCAGGGATTTATACTGGAGAAGAAAATCCTTTTAAAGCCACAAGAAAACATGAAACCTTGGATTATATCGGTCAGCAGGCCTGGGAAAACTTGGGGATCCCCCAGAGCAGTAAAACAGTTAGGATGGATGACAACCAAAGCCTCAGGATTTTGCTGGAAAACAGGCTTCAAGTTAAGTTATTTCATACAGATATTATATGACTACATTAAACAAACATTCAAGTACAAACTAATAGTTGCTAAACTTATAGTAAAAGATTCACATACTATCTAAACAATTACTGAGATCTGCAAATGTTAAAAATGGATCCAACTGGGCCACAAGCAGACAGAAAATCAGAAGTTTCATTAACAGGTAAAACTGAAAGCTGCTAATGTCGCTATTAATCATTGCAAAGGAAAACAGTTAATGTGCACATGGCAAGCAGGGTAGGTTAAAGGTAAACCAGGAAGTCCGTTATACTGTGATTGATGACTACAATGGACAGTCTGGATAATCATTTTACTGTTTGCCTTCATTTCTTTTCTCCAAATAAGTTTTCCTAGCCAGGGGTTTGTTTACAACCTGTCTGATCGTTTGTTGCAATGTCTGACCTATTTTCAGCAATACTGTTGTGCTCCAAGATCTCATCTTTCGCTTTGGTGAGTACAATGTTATAACACATTAAACCTACAACCAAAGCTATGAAAATGAAACCCAAGTTGGAATTAAAAATTGATTTCCTTAAAGGACTATTGTTATAAAAAAATACTGCAGGAAAAAATACAGTCTGGGTCAAAATAGAGCTGCATGTATTAGAGGAATTTCTTTTTCAAATAATGCATTCACTCTCTGAACACAGAATAAGAGAGTAAACATGTTTTTCGAGAGGTTCTGACACATTGCAATGCCCGCAGGACGACACCTGTCTGGATGTGGGTGCACATCATTACAACATTGGCATTTTCATCATCAGCATCTGGCGCCTTTCCTCCTTTCTCTGGATAACTATCTCAGTATGGAGCTATAATAATCACATAAGACATGAAATTGAACTCTTTCCTTTAAGCAAACGAGAGGCACTATAATCTGACATCTTATAGTTAGCCTCAAGGCACCTTTGTCTCTGTGCCTGCTCCTGTTATCTAGTTAGAGACTGAACACTATTCTTTAATAGTGTCATTAACAGAGCTGTTCCAATGGCAGTAGCACTGACTTTGATGGTGCCAACTTGTGATATAATTGTTTTGGGGGAGCAGGGGTGGAGGGAGTTTAACAACTGTGTTAAGGTTGTTAAGCAGTGACTATTGTCGTCAGGGAATCACCCCCAAAACAAAAGCCTCATATACAAGACATTAATTCAAATACAAAGTACCAACTACAATTCAGTAATAAATGGAGTATAATTAAGCTCAAAGTTATTATTCATAAACCTTGAGACTGTAGTTTGAAAAAGCTCCAAGCTACTCAAGTGGTTCAGATGCTCAAACAGCCTTGACTTTATATCATGATAAAAGCCTCACCTGGTATATTAAAGGTGAAAATGATGAATGACAACAATTATGCTTTAGGCCAACCGCAGCGTGAGAAAGGTCACAGTCTATGATCAAATCCTATCATATATGATCAGAGTACCTGAGGAGAATGTACTTTTGGCAGTTTTGAGGCCCATTTAAATGTTTAAGTTATTTTTTACATTGTTGTCTATTTACAGTAGCAGCTCTTTAAAGTTTTTCCTGTTTATGTCTGTGGTTTGTATGTATTTATGCATACAGTATATGCTGTATATGAATTGTGAAATTTGGTTTTAAAGAGTATCATTTTAGCTTCTGCAGCATCTCAATAGGATTATTGCTTAAGCTTTCCAAGTAGTTTCCCAGCATATGTGAGCCAAAGAACCAATTCTCGATACCGTTGAGTACTTATTCTCTCTCAGCCATTGACCAGACATGCATGCATTTTCTTTTTCTCTGCACAGAAACCTGCCAGTAACACACCAGCAGTACGCAGTTAGGTAGTAGGTAGGAGCAATTGGATTCTTCCTCACCAGTGACTCCAGGAGCTATCAGCTCCCGTCCGGAGGAGGAGGATTGAGTTTGAAAGATGATAATAGACTCCTGAAGAAACTAATCTATTCCTAAAGAAGAAAGGAGTATGAACTCTCTCACTTGCCCACAACTTCCACCTGCCCACCCCTCTCCTTTCACAATTTCCCTCGGCAATAGCATAACAGGTCAATTTTGCAATTGAAATAAGCCAATTAAATGGACTTTGAATAGAATGGCAGCTATTACAAGTGAATAGCAGATGTCTTGAATCATTTTTTGTTCTTATTAGCAAAATACTTAAGAACATACGGACCATATCTGAGAGCTTCTTGTAAGATTTCTACAACCTGAAGCACTTTTGTATGAAAAAAAAATGTCTGTAAAGACACAGGTTGATACTCAGAAGGGATTCATACAATTATTTAACAATAACAAGCCATTTTAATTTAGCTCTTATAAATATTGCAACTGTAAGAGCTAACTGTAAGAGCTGGGGAGACAGATTTTTTTCAATTTCAAATCCAACTTCAAAAGTATCCATATAGATTAATTGACTCATTTTACAGCAGTTTTTAAACCCCACTTAAAAGAAGTGCAACCTGTACTGTGCATTATAATGTGATATGCAGATGCAAATTAATGCTTATATTTACAGATCATATATATTATGTGTAGCAATACAATTAAATTAATACCAAACCTTTACAACATAAGTTGTAGTTATTCTTGACATCCGCTGTTATAAATAAGTCATTATTAGTGTTATGCCAGGTAAAAAAGAATTACTATATGCAAATCTGAACCATATGCCGTCTTACATAAGCCGCAGTGTCTTGTCATTTCCACACGATCATTAGGGTTCACAGGGTACCGTGTCATGCACTGTGTGGAAGTGGTCCTCCATTACATAAAGCTTGTTACATCCACTGGACCTTTCGTTTCTGGATAAATAAGCTTGAAAACAAGTCTTGAAAGTTTCATGCTGCAAAAAGGCAGCTGTTACAAGGCCATGAGCATATGTAAACATGGCAATATCAACACCCAGATGGCCCCTGTCAGTCCAAGGCTCCTGGATCTGCCATCCATCTCTGAATCCTCGGCAGGTGGATAATGATGATGATGATGATGATGTTTGTGATCACCGGTCACATCTGGACCAACTGAAGAGAGAGCAGAAACCAACAGGCCAGTCAGAAGGATGCTCATTATCAATATAACATCATGGAAGACATATTACTGTTTGCACTGTTAACTTTAAGTACAAGGATGATCTACACTAGTCTTGTCAACAAATGAAAGACCATGAAAAGACCAAAACCAGACCACTGTTAGTGTCTCAATACTATCTGACTTCCCTCCTGTCTGTGGCACTCAGCCCATTCAATCCTAAATATGGGTCAGACATATGTAGTTTCATTTATTAAAGTAGCCTACTGTAGCTTTTGTTGTCATTTTTTTAAAGATTATTTTCTGGGCATTTTTGCCTTTAATTGATAGGACAGCTTAGACATGCAGGAAATTGCCACAGGTCGTTTTCGAACCCTAGGCCTCTGCGTCGAGGAATAAACCTCTATATATGGGCCGAGCTCTACCAGGTGAGCTATCCAGGCGTCCTGTTGACTGAAGTTCTACCTAAGAAACCAATCGATTGGTCGATGGGGGAAAAAAAAGATTAACATGGTCTCTAGATTAACTAAATCAGCTACAGTGGACTGAGCACACTCTACCTGGTAGGGTTGTGTGTCCACCAAAGCTTTTTAACTTGAGGCTAGCGTATGTTTGTAATTCTTTGAAATGGGCGCCGCATATTTATACTATGCTACAAACGCCAGCAGCATGACAAGGCACTGAGCCCCTATTCTGCGATGAGCGTGACACGTTAGGCACTGAGAGTTGAAAAATTTTCCACTCTGGGTAAAACGCTTTTGTAGACACACAGTCTTGCACAGTATGTGTCTATATTACTATTTGTCTATGTATAGAGACACCAACCAAAGTCAAATTCCTTGTGTAGGCTATGTAAGTATACTTGGCCAATAAATCTGATTCTGATTCTATGAAAGTAACACCAGTAATATTGACCAACCAACCAACCAGAAGGTGTCAGCCCTAGAAGTTTTGCATTTTAATAGTTTTGTTATGGTTTAGGGATATTTCTGTTGTCTTTATTGTTTATTTGTTCATGTTCCCTGTGTTTGTATATTCTGTATATTTCTGTTTAGTTATCTCCTGGTTTATTGTATAACTTTTGGTTAATTCCTGTATTCTGTATTCTGTGTTGTCAAGTTTCTGTGTTTAGTTGATTTCAGGTTTTTGTCAGTGGTTCCTGTTTCCTGTTTTATTTTGATAGTCTGTTTTCTGTCCTGTCATGTCTAGTTTTACTTTTTGCCTTTGTTGATTGTCCTGCCCCGCCCTGATGTGTTTCACCTGTCGTGTCACCTGTCCCTTACCTCTTGTATTTAACCCCTGTGTTCCCTTTGTCTCTTGTCAGATCGTTTTGTATCCCCTTGTGTCAGTTTGTGTGTGTCCGCGTCAGTCAAGTTTTCCGTCTCTCCTTTTTCTCCCCGGTAAGGGTTTCTGCCTGCAGCTCACAGGACTCCCTTGTTTTGTTTTTGTTTGTTGGAAGAAATAAATCTTTGAGTTCAACACTGCTCCTGCCTGCCTGTCTCTCTCTGCGTTTGGGTCCTTTTCCCCTGCTGACTGTAACAGAACGATCTGACCAGACATGGACCCAGCGGAGAAGCTTCTCTTTAAAAAGAAGGTTTTGGAGTTCGGCTGGACCGTACAGTGTCTGCGTTGCTCTGCGCCGGACCAGCACCCCCCTCTTCTGGAGAAGCTCACCATCCAGCAGCAGTGGTTGTCGGAGAGACCGTGGGTGAGTCACTTTGTTCCCCAGTTGGAGGTTATTAAGCTCTGGCTAAATCACTTTTTTCAAGCCACCTCCAGTGACTCACCCACCAGCCTGCTTCCTCCCCAGTCGGCAAACGCTATGGCCGTCGGGGCATGTATTGTCGATCCGCCCACTTCCCCTCCGGCTTTCCCAGAACGCTTGTTGGATTGCTCAGAGGATACCCAGTCAGTGTATGCCCCCAAACACCAGCCGTCCTATGAGGGTACCCGCCTGGCTGTTTTCTCTGGGACCCGCGGAGGTCGCAGACGGGGAAGAGGAAGACAAGGCTCCCGTCACAATGCCCCGCTCTTCACCCCAGAGTCCTCGTTCCCTAGCGTCCCCGAGCTGACGTGCAACCCTTCTGTTCCCGAGCTGACGTGCAACCCTTCTGTTCCCGAGCTGACGTGCAACCCTTCTGTTCCCGGGCTGGCGTGCAGCTCTCCTGACTCCGAGCTGGCGTGCAGCTCTCCTGACTCCGGGCTGGCGTGCAGCCCTCCTGACTCCGGGCTGGCGTGCAGCCCTCCTGACTCCGGGCTGACGTGCAGCTCTCCTGACTCCGGGCTGACGTGCAGCTCTCCTGACTCCGGGCTGACGTGCAGCTCTCCTGACTCCGGGCTGACGTGCAGCTCTCCTGACTCCGGGCTGACGTGCAGCTCTCCTGACTCCGGGCTGACGTGCAGCTCTCCTGACTCCAAGCTAGTTAGCAGCTCTCCTGACTCCAAGCTAGTTAGCAGCTCTCCTGACCCCAAGCTAGTTAGCAGCTCTCCTGACCCCAAGCTAGTTAGCAGCCTCCCTAATCCCCGGCTAGCTAGCAACCCCCCTGAATCCCCGCTAGCTAGCATCTCCCCAGAATCCAAGCTAGCTAGCAGCCTTCCTGATTCCCGGCTAGCTAGCAGCCTCTCAACTTCCCCGCTAGCTAGCAACCTCCCTAAATCCAGGCTAGCTAGCAAACACCCTGAATCCAGACTAGCTAGCAACTTTCTTGAGCCCCGGCTAGCTAGTAGCCTTCCTGAGCCCCGGCTAGCTAGCAACTTCCCTGATTCCCGGCTAGCTAGCAGCCTCTAAACCTCCCTGCTAGCTAGCAACCTCCCTGAATCCGGGCTAGCTAGCAACTTCCCTGAGCCCCGGTTAGCTAGCAACCTCCCTAAATCCAGGCTAGCTAGCAAACCCCCTGAATCCAGGCTAGCTAGTAATTTCCTTGAGCCCCGGCTAGCTAGTAGCCTTCCTGAGCCCCGGCTAGCTAGCAACCTCCCTGAGCCCCAGCTAGCTAGCAACCCCCCTGATTCCCTGCTCGCTAGCATCTCCCCTGAATCCAGGCTAGCTAGCAGCTTTCTTGAGCCGTGTGCAGCTAGCAACTTCCCTGAGCCCCAGCTAGCTAGCAGCTCCCCTGAATCCAGGCTAGCTAGCAGCTTTCTTGATCCCCGGCTGGCTAACAGCCTCTCTGAGCCCCGGCTAGCTAGTAGCCTTCCTGAGCCCCAGCTAGCTAGCAGCCCTCCTGAATCCAGGCTAGCTAGCAGCCTTCCCGAGCCCCGGCTAGCTAGCGATTCCCCTGAGCCCCAGCTAGCTAGCAACCTCCCTGATTCTCTGCTAGCTAGCATCTCCCCTGAATCCAGGCTAGCTAGCAGCTCCCCTGAATCCAGGCTTGCTAGCAGCCTTCTTGATCCCCGGTTGGCTAGCAGCCTCTCTGAGCCTCAGCTAGCTAGTAGCCTTCCTGAGCCCAGGCTAGCTAGCAACCCCCCTGAGTCCAGGCTAGCTAGCACTCTCCCAGATCCCAGGCTAGCTAGCAGCCCCCCTGAATTTAGGCTGGCTAGCAGCCCCTCAGAGCCCCAGCTAACTAGTCACCTCCCCGAATCCTGGCCACCGAGTAACCCCCCTGACTCCAGGCTTGCTAGCAGCCCTCCTAGTGTCCCCGAGCTTCCTAGTGTCCCCGAGCTTCCTAGTGGCCCCAAGCTGCCCAGTGTCCCCAAGCTGCCCAGTGTCCCAGCACTGCCCAGCTTCCCCGAGCTTCCTAGTGTCCCCGAGCTCCCTAGAGTCCCCAAGCTCCCTAGTGTCCCAGCACTGCCCAGCTTCCCCGAGCTTCCTAGTGTCCCCGAGCTCCCTAGTGTCCCCGAGCTTTTCCTAGAGTTTCCTAGAGTTCCCTAGTTTCCTACAGTTCCCGAGTTCCCTAGTGTCCCAAGGCTGTCCTTGAGCCTTGATCCCCGGCTGGCTAGCAGCCCCCCTGAATCCTGGCTGGTGTCCAGCCCCTCTGAACTGGCTATAGCCGCCCCTGAGACCGCCCCAGAGACTTTGCCGGTCCCCGGCACCCCTGTGACCGTCCCTGAGACCGCCCTTGAGACCACCCCTAGGACTTTGCCTTTGTTCTGCCCCCCTGAGACTTTGCCTGTGGAGGTCAGGCCGACTCCTGCCCCTCGTGTCCTGTCGGCGGTCAGGCCGACTCCTGCCCCTCGTGTCCTGTCGGCGGTCAGGCCGACTCCTGCCCCTCGTGTCCTGTCGGCGGTCAGGCCCACTCCTGCCCCTCGTGCCCTGTCGGCGGTCAGGCCCACTCCTGCCCCTCGTGCCCTGTCGGCGGTCAGGCCCACTCCTGCCCCTCATGCCCTGTTGGCACCCCAGTCAACCTCTGCCCCGGTTGCCTGGCCACCTGACTCCGGCCCAGCTGACCCGTTGCCTGACTCCGGCCCAGCTGACCCGTCGCCTGACTCCAGCCCAGCTGACCCGTCGCCAGGCCCCGGCCCAGCGGCCCCTTCACCTGCACAGCCTCCCAAGGGGCTCCGCCTTGGCCGACCTGCAAGGCCCCCGGAGGGGCGCTGCCCTCGACGTCCTGCCTGGCCGCCTGAGTGCCCTCGACGTCCAGTACGGCCACGTGAGAGATTCTGCCTTCGTCGCCGGTGGCCAGACGGTTTCTGCCTCCGTCACAGGCCGACAGAGGGATTCTGCCTTCGTCGCCGGTGGCCAGAAGGTTTCTGCCTCCGTCGCAGGCCGCCAGAGGGATTCTGCCTTCGTCGCAGGCCGCCAGAGGGATTCTGCCTTCGTCGCAGGCCGCCAGAGGGATTCTGCCTTCGTCGCAGGCCGCCAGAGGGATTCTGCCTTCGTCGCAGGCCGCCAGAGGGATTCTGCCTTCGTCGCCGGCCGCCAGAGGGATTCTGCCTTCGTCGCCGGCCGCCAGAGGGATTCTGCCTTCGTCGCCGGCCGCCAGAGGGATTCTGCCTTCGTTGCCGAGGCCTCTCAGTCCCCTGTTGCCGAGGCCTCTCAGTCCCCTGTTGCCGAGGCCTCTCAGTCCCCTGTTGCCGAGGCCTCTCTGCCCCCTGTCGCCGAGGCCTCTCTGCCCCCTGTCGCCGAGGTCTCCCTGTGCTCTGTTCCCTGTGCCCCAGTGACTCTGTTCCCTGTTCCCCAGTGACACTCTGTTCCCTGTGCCCCAGTGACTCTCTGTTCCCCGTCCCGGGTGGCCCCGCTCTGTGTTTCCCCCCGAGTGGCCCCGCTCTGTGTTTCCCCCCCGAGTGGCCCCGCTCTGTGTTTCCCCCCGAGTGGCCCCACTCTGTTTCCCCCGAGACTCTCTGTTCCCTGTCCCGAGTGGCCCCTCTATTTTCCCCCAGGCCTCACCGGCCCCTGGTCCCCAGCGACTTTCTGCCTCCCCCGAACTCTCTTTCGCCCTCCCTGGGTTGTTTTTAGTTTATTTTTTTTTGGACGTCTGGTATCTGCCCTTGAGGGGGGGGGGCTCTGTTATGGTTTAGGGATATTTCTGTTACCAGTTTGTTCATTTCTGTTGTCTTTATTGTTTATTTGTTCATGTTCCCTGTGTTTGTATATTCTGTATATTTCTGTTTAGTTATCTCCTGGTTTATTGTATATTTTTTGGTTAATTCCTGTATTCTGTGTTGTCAAGTTTCTGTGTTTAGTTGATTTCAGGTTTTTGTCAGTGGTTCCTGTTTCCTGTTTTATTTTGATAGTCTGTTTTCTGTCATGTCTAGTTTTACTTTTTGCCTTTGTTGATTGTCCTGCCCCGCCCTGATGTGTTTCACCTGTCGTGTCACCTGTCCCTCATTTGTTCATTACCTCTTGTATTTAACCCCTGTGTTCCCTTTGTCTCTTGTCAGATCGTTTTGTATCCCCTTGTGTCAGTTTGTGTGTGTCCGCGTCAGTCAAGTTTTCCGTCTCTCCT